>NC_138059.1:27834129-27908215 GCF_964194185.1 Rhinolophus hipposideros | reverse complement strand
GGAGAGCGAGGGCCCGCGGGGCAGCTCCGCGGCAGTCCTGGGCCTCCGGGCTGCCCCTGCGGGTGGTGAGAGGGCGAGGTGGGAAGCTGAGCAGGGCTGCGTAGGCTGGGAGAGTGGGCGGTTGGAGGCTGGGAACTTGGGAGCTCCTCTTCCCCGCCCTTACATGCCTCCGCTGAATATCGGCACGGAGCTCGGGGTGGGTGGGCGCCGGTTAGGACGGCCGGCCCGGCGGCAGGTCGGTGTGGACGCCTGCCGGGCAGCTCGGGCTGCACACCCGCGATCCAGGTGCCCGGGATAAGTCGATAAGGCTGGACTGCGGAGCTCTTCCAGTCTGGCGTGGAAGCCGCGGGGGGTGATTTGACCTCGCACGGGGGTACGGGGTTGTTGGAGCTGGGCAGTGATGCTCGGCTGCAGCCGACCTTGACCGTGGACAAGTCGGGGGTGGTGGCGGCGGGGGCGTGCGGGGTTCATTTAACACTCTAATTTCCCTCAACATCTCCCCCATCCCAACAAGTGTGACCCTTCCTTCTCTCATATTTTCGTAGCACTTTGTAAATAAATACATTTGTAGTGACACTGGCACGTCAGACCTTCCGCCTTGTGTTTTTACAGTGTTTGCCTACAAATCTTATCACCCTGACTGGATTTATCACTGGTTTTTACATGCAGTCTCCCAGCTATTCATTGAGGACCTACGATGCCCTATGCTACCCTATGATATAGGTTATCTTTTTAATTCCTAACAACCTTGTGAGAGAAGTGCTATTATCCACATGTCACAGATAAGAAAATGAGTCTTAGAGAGATTAAATTAACCAAAAGGATATAGCAAGTAAATGATTTAAAACGAATTTTCTCATGCTAAACTCAAGATTGTTTCCCCTATACCACAGCCTACTTACCCTGTGGCACGTTGCTTACTGTATAGTAGGTAAACGTTAAATTTTAAGATATACTTTTTTGAAAGTACATTTTAAGCTTTTCCTCTGTCCCCTAGTGATATGTCCCCTGGGAAATGTTCTTTTTCAGGAGATGGTATTCCAAAAGATTAAAAAAATATATTAACAATACAAAATCCATTAATTAACAAATCTTGTATTAGCTGGAAAACAAACAAAAACCCCAGAACTCTGAAAATGTTTTCCACTCTCACTGGAGAAAAAGGAGCATCTAACGTCAGTGTTCTTCATTAACCTGCAGTTGTCTCTCCTCCTTTTAGGGTTCTAGACCCTGCTTGCTTATTTCTTGAGATCGCTTTCTAGAAATGGCACTGCCATGGTGGATGTGTTTAGAACATGCCACAAACAAAATAAATGGAGGTTGTGAACTGCGTCTTCCCCTCTCCATTCCCCAAGATGAGAAATGGCAGTGTCTTCATCAATCCCTTGACTGGTACATTCATGCCCCTGCCACCCTACAGTTGCTCATCCACCCAGACCTGTCTTCTGGGACTTAACAAGTTCTCAAACTCTTTGGTCTCAGGGTCCCTTTAAAAACACTTAAAATTTGGGAGGACTCTGAAGAGCTTTTGTTTATATGGGTCATATCTATTGATATTTACTATTTAGAAATTGAAACAAATTTTTAAAATACTTGTAAACTTATTTACAATAAATGCACTACAACTTAATTATCTTTTCCAAAACTTAGTGAGAAGTGTGACATTGTTTCCATCTTTGTAAATCTCTTTAATGTCTGGCTTTATAGAAGACCACTGGATTCTTATATCAATTCTGCATCCAATCAGTAGTAATATGTTCTTTTGGTTGAAGTATATGAAGAAAATCCAGACTCACACAGATATATTGGCAAAGGGAAGACTTCCTGTACCTCTGCAGGGTCCTCAGATAAAATCTTGAAAACTGTTGATCTAGGAGTCTATTACCTTCAAAACCTAAGTATTTTGTTTCTCATTGGAAGGAATCTAATAAATATCCATTCTGATGTACTAACCTCAGCAATTCAATGTTCACCAGCCAAGGATATTTATGATTCACGAGGGAACATTTTTATTTATACAAAATCTCATTCTAATGGAATACCATACATTGGTAAGCAACATGGTACAGATTAGGTATTCAGTATTATCCTTTTGCTTATCTAATCTGTCTAGCTGCGTACCAAGATGCCGACTTCTAGGCTAATATATCAAATAACTCAAATATGAGAAAGGACTTAGAAATCTATAAAAACTATATAAGGTGGTTAGTATAGGTAACAGTCCATTGCATTTGGACTGCTGATATAACTTGGCCAGCGTTCTGATCTGTACCCTATAAAGCATAAAGAATGCTCCTGAGACTCATACAGTTTTTAATCTGGGTGCCTGGATCCACAGATGGACGCTCAAGCCTCCTGAAATTATATGAAAATTTAGTGCTTCTGTATTTTTTTAGGCAGAAGATTCATTATTTTCAGCAGATTCTTGAAGGGCTGTGTCAACCATTTAAAACAATGTTTAAGAAAAATGAGGCAACCATTTGAATTGCTTCTTAATTTTTTTCCAAATGGTTCTCAAACACATGCATTTGGGAATGGAGAAGGACAAAGATTGTTTCTTCCTTGAAGTATTCTCAAAGGGGCCACAATCGTCCACTATACGGAGACATGCCCTTACATAATCCTTTCGTCTTGATTTTAAACTCTTTTTCTCCTTGTTTGGTTATCATCACATGTAATGGTGTAATTTTTACTGTTGTCACCAATGAAAATTCCCTCCTTCCTGGAGTAGACCCTGCTCAATTTAGCATTTGAGACTCATCAAAAGTGAGGTTAGACTGGGAATTTCAGTCTACCACTGTGAGCATCATTTTTTCCTTAGAAAATTGATGATAGTGGTTTTTCTACTTGGCAAGTTGACAGGCGAAGCTAAATCTTTTAACTTCCCCTAAAAAGAATACTATATTTAAAAAAGAAAAACTTGATAAACACATAAAAATAACTAAAAGAGAAAGAATTTTTTTAAAGATAGAAGTTAAATAAATGAGATGTCTTTATAAGCAAATTGCAGTTTCCTTTAGAGTTGAATAACATAGTGTAGCAAATGATATTCGTCAATCTGAGAAACTTCTATCTCAGTTCCCTAGCACATTTATTGTGATTATTATTATGTTCTGTACTCTGACAGCATACCCAGAAATATACCAAGTAGACAAAGACATAATCCTGGCTCTATATTAAATAGCCCCAACTCACATAGATACAGTTTCGCCTTCATAAACTCAACTTACTAATTGCAAAACCCAACTGTAGAGCATGAATGAATTTGTAGTACTAATAACATCTATGTCTTGTACACATACGAAACATTTGCAAGTACCAAGAAAGAAGGAGGGAAGAGGGAATTAACTACATACATTGGTATTTAAAAAGAGATACTCTGAGTGTCTTTGTTGTTGTTTATTTGCTGGGTTTCAAAATGTACATAATTGTGATATCTAAGTTCTTCCTTTGATTGATTGAGGATATGAACTGGAAATGCTTGTAAGATGGAATCTTATATGAGACCATCAGAAGGGAATTTGGCATCTGCAATGGCATCTCAGTGGTTATTTGTAGAAAAATATTGCTAATTTCAGGCACATATAACTTATTTGTTTGCACTCTACCCAAGTCCAAACAGATTTGAAGTTCTCCAGTATGTTTGGCAATATAGCAGACAGTAGCTGTTAAAAGTATAGGTCTTAAGATTCTAACAGAGCTGAGTTTGACCTAGGTTTAATTACCTTGGTGTCGTGCAGGGTCTCTGGTCCCACTCCCCACATAAGAACGCAGGATATGGTGAGGCCAAAAAGGAACACCCACAGAGCCATAGATGGGGGAGTCATACCACTATATTCTCGCTGGCAGCATCTGCCTCTCTGCAATCCGCTCTTGCTAGCTCAGCCACCATTTTTTGTTAGCCCCCATTTTCTGCTAGCGTAGCCAGAGCAGTTATATTAGTGGCCAATGGCTCACTGGTTACAGCTGATGGCCAACTAGCCACAGCTGATGGCCATCCAATCACAGTTGATGAAAGCCAGCACCTTTCCACGTGAGGACGAGAGTCTGGAAACTGCGCTTCTGGCTCTGTCCCCACACTTGGTCAAATAGCTTAATGTTTTTTTACGTCATATTTATTTCCACCCACAAAATGGGAAAAAACATGGTCCTCATTAAATTATCTATGCCTTAAATGAGATAGTAACTGCTAATATATATTGAGTACTTACAGTATTACACATTTAATCCGTAAATAATCCTATGCTGTCAATTCTATTATTATTCCCATCTTTCAAATGAACAAACAGAGGTTGAGTAATTTTCTCAAGATCACTGATAGTAAATGGTCAGCATTTAAACTCAGTCAGTCTGACGCAAAACATGCACTCTTAATCGTTCTGCCATGTTGTATGTAAAGCACTTAATACAATGCCAGACACTTAGTAGTTATTAAATACATAAATGACATAAGCAAAACAGCTCTTATTCTCTAAGATCATGCACTTTAAAATAAAAAATACACAGTTATTTTCTGTCTTCCTTTTATTTCCTGGAAATAACTGATATTATCTTGAATTTGTTTTGTTAGACATAAGCCTCTTTAAATTTGAAAAACAAAACAAAACAAAAAAACAGTCATTTTTTTGAAGTCTTGTTTTCTTGAATTTTGGAAAACATCAAGTGAGTATCATTTAGATAAAGCATAATTCTGGCTTTTTTATGCTTGTACTAATGACCTTGTAGTCATTACTTATAGTTTCCTTTGAAAATCAGAGAACTTTAGGTTGCTTATTGCCTTAATCACCAGAAAAGATCTATGGCAGATTTTTCTGATCCCAAAGAATACATCAAATCATACTATGAAACTGCTCAGTTATCAGACCATGACAACAGAGGTCATTTCTGCTAAAGAATAGATTACTCCAGCTTCATCATGAAAAGAATATTCTCCTTGGAAATACCCAGGTGGGTTTGCATTTTAAATATGTACCAGCTGTGATGGGAAAAAAACAGTGGAATCCTTTCGATTCCTGCAGTCCACTGCTTCACTTGCGCAGCAGGGAATGTGAAAGAAATGGTGTCAAAGCATTTCAATATAAAAATTTTATTCTCCTACTCAGTAAAGTGAATTAAGTAACTGAAAAAAAGTTAAGCACTTCAAAACTTTATTTGTTGGTTCTAGTCACCAGGGTACTTAACCCTAGTCACTACAACATTTTTCACGTGATTACTAGCTCTGCTTAAGTACAGACTTAGTGAAAACCCCAATTTATAAATACCCATATATACGAAATTTTCTAAAATACTTTTAGCGCTTTATGACATAAGGGCAATTAAAGGCAATTAGTAAGTAGAGACCTAGCTACTATATGGAGGCTGTTTCACTTGGTCCATGAACAAGAAAAAGGGCACAGTCCCAGAGCAGCTGTGCTGACTGTGCTCTTTCCGGATCTGATTCCCAGCAGCTCTAACCTTCAGTACTCCAGGGACCAGGATATATGGGAATTATACTTCTCAGGACATATTGCCCTTTTTTGTCATTGCCTCACACTGGCAGAGCAGAGAGTCAGGCTGCCTGCCATGCACACTTACTCTTTCCTACTCCTTTCCCTTTTCAGGTGATGATGTCTCCCAAGAAGTCTGTTCTCAGTGTTGTCCACCCTCATCAGAAATGTTGACCTTTTCCTCCAACAGACTTCTAGTACGGGGTTTCAGACTTGTTCTGGTAAGCCACTTTATGGGCACCCCTAATTCACTCAGAAAAAGCGTGTTAAGAATTGAAAACTGAACCAATCTCTGAAGATGGGAGAAATATTCTGAATTCACTAATCCTATCTGTCATGCAGGGACTCTGGTCCCGCTGCCTGCATAAGAACACAGGATATGGTGAGGCCCAAAAGGAACAACAGCGGAGCCATAGATAGGGGAGTCCTACCACTATATTCTCGATGGCGGCTGGTCAAGACACAAAAGCAAACATCCACCAGTACCCCAACAAGAGGTCTTGCTATACCCCAGTCTCTCTGGCGGCTGGGCGAGACACACACAGGAAGTAGGTTTCACACAATCCGCAATCCGCCATCTGCTTCTCTGCCAACCAACCAACCAACCAGAGTAGCCACCACAGTTATGTCAGTGGCCAATTGGCTAACTGGTTACAGCTGATGGCCAACCAGTCACAGCCAATGGCCATCCACTACCTGAGCCAGCACCTTTCCTTGTGAGGCCGAGAGCCTGGAAACTGCTCTCTGGACTCTGTGGGGACAGAGCCAGGAGTACAGTTTCCAGGCTCTCGGCCTCACGAGGAAAGGTGCTGGCTCAGCTAGCAAGCGTAGATTGCAGTTAGCACGGCAGATTGCAGCTAGCGAGGGGAGTTGGTCAGTTGGCAGAAAAGTGGACAGCAGGTCGCACGTCCTGTGAATCCAGCCTCCAGTGAGAATGTAGTGGTGTGACTCCCCTACCTATGGCTCCGTAGGTGTTCCTTTTTGGTCTCACCATATTCTATGTTCTTATGTGGGGAGTGGGACCAGAGACCCCGCCTGTCACCCTGCAGGACACATGGCGCAGCGAGCAGGGTATCACGCCGGCAAAGCTCTCCCAAGGGCGGTGGAGCAGTTTGTGCCTATGAACACTGAGTCTCAGGAAGACCAGGAGGAGCAGCTGCTGGAGAGCTGGACCCCCGTGGAGGGGTGGAAAGACATGGATGGTTCCCCAACCAGCATAAGCTGGAGAAAGTGAAGGTCCTTGTGGCCCTTTGGGTGGGAAGTTCTTGCTGAGGCAGCCCAGATGCAGGACTTGTAGTCCCAGGAGGAAACGCTTGCTGAGCCCTCCGTGGGAGATGAGGGTGAGGTCAAGGTCATCCCTCACAGCCAGGGCAGCCTTGGCGAATGACTATGGACTATAGAGAATTGCCTTCCATCCCTAATTTAATGGACCGTTTGACTGTTTACTTGGAACTTACCGCCATGTAGTGGAACTTGCGGATGTTTGCTTTTGTAGCTTGACCAGCCGCCATCGAGAATATGTAAGCACCTTGACTGTGAGCCGCTATTGTTCCAGCACGGTACCCTGAGAGGCCCAGAGAGAGTGGCAGTGCCCTGAGAGTCCTGGCTGAGCCCAGAAAACCTGCCTGTGCCCAGAGAGCCTGGTTGTGTCCAGGATATTGCATTCACCTCCAGGCTCCTCGCACAGGGTTCCTTGCGGAAGGTGCTTGTCGCATAGATTGTGAGGCGAGACCCTGTAGGGGTGGAGTGTGGGGACAGAGCCAGGAGTGCAGTTTCCAGGCTCTCGGCCTCACGTGGAAAGGTGCTGGCTCAGGTAGTAAATGGCCATCAACTGTGATTGGATGGTCATCAGCTGTGGCTAGTTGGCCGTCAGCTGTAACCAGTGAGCCATTGGCTACTAATATAACTGCTGTAGCTACGCTAGCAAAAAATAGGGGCTAGCAAGAAGATGGTGGCTGAGCCTGCAAGTGGAGCAGTGAGGGTTGCGAACAGTGTGGCTCCTGCTTCCTGTGTTTCCAACCCAGCCGCCAGTGAGAATATAGTGGTATGACTCCACTACCTATGGCTCCATGGGTGTTCCTTTTTGGCCTCACCATATCCTATGTTCTTGTGTGGGGAGCGGGAGCTGAGAACCCACAGGCCGCTCTGCACGACAAATGGCGCAGCGAGCAGGGTGCCCCGCACAACACCACCTATGGCCAATGGACTGGTGTATTTGCTAGTCTGAAGGGTAGAACCAGCATATTCAGATTATCCCATCTTCATTGAGATAGGTAGGTAAAGAAAGAGAAGAGAGAAATCTCTAGAGAGATGGGCTTTTTGTCTGTTTTGTTTACTCCTGTATCCTCTGCACGTAGAAGATGCTTATCTCTTATTAAATGCTCAGTAAACATTTGTTGAGTAATGAATAAGGGAGTTCTGAAATGAAATAGCTCCCTGAAGGGAAAGAAGAAGCAAAGCTGTTTTTGTCAGGGCAATATGGAGAAGAGAAGACCCATTTCTGTCCTGACATTGGTGGCCAAGTGGCCTGCAGAGAAGGCTACTTGCTTTGGAGCCCAGGCACAAATGGACTCTTCTGGGAAGAGCCAATAAACCTCACTATAGAATGAGGTCCGTATAGCCTTGTGTGCTGATATTCAAGATATTGCTCAATGAGGCTTAAAAAAAAATTCTGGCATTGAAGTCACAATTTTCTACAATTTTATTGCCAATGCTTAATATTTTCAGAATAGTATAGGTTAAATGTGCTTTTTATGGCATCAACTGACCACATATAATCTATAAATTATATTCCAATAAACAGGACCTTTATTCTCTAATCCAGGAGAAACCCTTAAAAAAGAAAGCTTTTCAAAGTGTTCTTCTTCAGAAAGCTGTGAACCAATGCCTTGCTTCAGATGTGCAGAGATTCCTGCACACCTGAATTTTCTATTGCCTATGAAGTCAAGTTGTTCCTTAGTACGATAAGTCTAACAGGTGATGAAATCAATGCCCAGTGTGAAGTCAGGATCAGATTGCAGACAAGGGAACGTAGATAGCCAGACCTTTGCAGTATGAATTCAAGAGTTGTCAATGTATTATGAATTTCTGGGTCATGACTCACTTCCATATTAAAATGTAAGTACAAAGAGCATCTTTCAACATCCAAATTTCAAAGTAAATTATCTTTATTATTTATCATTTGCTATTATCCATACTGTTTTCTCTCCATTAATACATATTTGTTACAGTTGATTTTTCAGCAAAATAAAGTCAATTTTCTAAAAATGAACCAGCATATTGTTGGGATTTTAATAATAATTTACTTTATATTTTTGAATACTGGAAATATGCTAAAGATTGTAAAATGTAGAAGTTCACCTCACCTGACTCACCATTGTCAGACTATCCATTGCAGATACAAAGGAACTTATAATCTAGTGGGAAACAGATATACCAATAAATATAAGCAACACTCATTCATTCAACAAATATTTATTGAGCACCTGATCTGGGACTGCTCAGTGAATGAAAAAGGTAACCACCGTGGTAGAGGTACATACACATAAGATACACCTCAGGGGAGAATTAGAGAAGGCCTCATAGAAGCAACTTGATTTGCGAAATGAAGCATGAATATTAGATTGACCATAAAAAAGGAGGTAGGCAAGGGGTGATGGAAAAGCGTTCCAGACAAAAGAACATCAATTGGAAATAGGAGAGAATAGGATGTGTTTGGGGAATGTAAAATAGTTTGATACTACTGATTTAAAAGTGTGTGTGTGTGTGTGTGTGTGTGTGTGTGTGTGTTGGGGTGGGGAGGAAATAAACATACAATCATAAGTGACATTATGAAATGTCTTAAGTAACATGCAAATGTGTGTAGATTTTATTCTGTAAGATGCAGGAGTTCGGAGACTTGTAAACTCATCAGCCATGTGTCATGCAGTGTGTCTGGCCCCACTCCCTGCACAAGAACGCAGGATATGCTGAGGCCAAAAAGGAACAACAACAGTCATAGATAGGGAAGTCATATCACTATATTCTCGATGGCAGCTGGTCGAGACACAAAAGCAAATATCCACCAGTACCCCAACAAGGGGTCTTCCTGCACCCCATCTCACTGGCGGTGGGCGAGACACAGGAAGTAGGCTCCACATGATCCACAATCCACCATCCCCTTGCTAGCTGCAATTCGGGCTTGCTAGAGCAGCCATGGCGCTTAGTATATCAGTGGTCAATGGCTAACTGGTTACAGCTGATGACCATCTACTACCTGAGCCAGCACCTTTCCACGTGAGGTTGAGAGCCTGGAAACTGCTCTCTGGGATGCTGTCCCCACACTATATTTCATTTATGATGGGGCCTGGAATGGGAGAGGAGGGAACTGAGAGACCAATCAGGAGGATATTACAGTACAGAAGCCCCTCCCCCATCAGTGGTTTTGCTTTCCTGTTTCAGTTACCTGCAGTGTCATGCAGGGTCTCTGGCGGGATCTCAGCTCCTGTTCCCCACATAAGAATGCAGGATACGGTGAGGCCAAAAAGGAATACCCACGGAGCCATAGATAGGGGAGCCATACCACTATAGTCTCACCGGAGGCTGGGTTGGAGACACAGGAAGCAGGAGCCACACTACCCGCAACCTGCCGTCCACTTCTCTCTGACAATCAACCCCACTTGCTAGCTGCAATCTTCCATGTTAACTGCAATCTGCTCTTGCTAGCTCAGCCACCATCTTCTTGCTAGCCTCCATTTTCTGCTAGCGCAGTGTGGGGACAGAGCAAGGAGTGCAGTTTCCAGGCTCTTAGACTCACGTGGAAAGGTGCTGGCTCAGGTAGTAAATGGCCATCATCTGTGATTGCATGGCCATCAGCTGTGGCTAGTTGGTCGTCAGCTGTAACCAGTGAGCTATTGACCTCTAATATAACTGCGGTGGCTATGCTAGCAGAAAATGGGGGCTAGCAAGAAGATGGTGGCTGAGCTGGCAAAAGCGCATTGCAGAGAAGCGGTTGCCGCCAGTGAGAATATAGTGATATGACTTCCCCATCTGTGGCTCCGTGGGTGTTCCTTTTTGGCCTCACCATATCCTGCGTTCTTATGTGGGGAGCGGGACCAGAGAGCCCTCAGGCCACCCCGCACGACACACAGCCATGGCAGCCATACCAGTGGCCAGTGTCTCATTGGTTACATCTGACAGGCAACTAGCCACAGCTGATGGCCATCCAATCACAGTTGATGGCCATTTACTACCTGAGCCAGCACCTTTCCATGTGAGGCCGAGAGACTGGAAACTGCACTCCTAGCTCTGTCCCCACATGCAGTCAACCATGGTCCAAAAGTAATAAATGGAAAATTCCAGAATTAAACAATTTATAAGTTTTAAGTTGCACCCAGTTTTGAGTAGTGATGAAATCTTATGAGTCCTGTTCCATCTCACCTTGGACGTGAACCATCCGTTTTTGGGAGTGTATTACTTAGTAGTCGGAGGTTATCAGGTGAACTGTTGCAATATCGGTAGCCCAGTGCTTGTGTTCAAGTAACCCTTATTTTACTTAATGTTGGCCCCAAAATGCAAGAGTTATGATGCTGGCTGTCGTGCGGGAGACCCTGCTCGCTGTGCCATTTGTCGTGCGGGGTGTCCTGCGGGGTCTCATCTCCCGCTCCCCACATAAGAACGCAGGATATGGTGAGGCCAAAAAGGAACATCCACAGAGCCATAGATAGGGGAGTCAAACCAATATATTCTCATTGGCTGCTGGGCTGGAGGAACAGGAAGCAGGAGCCACACTGTTCGCAACCTGCTGTCCACTTCTCTGCAATCTGCAACCCACATTCCTCCATACTAACTGCAATCCGTGCTTGCTAACCCAGCCTCCATCTTCTTGCTAGCCCCCATTTCTTTTTCTGCTAGCGTAGCCACAGCACTTATATTAGTGGCCAATGGCTCACTGGTTACAGCTGACGGCCAACTAGCCACAGCTGATGGCCATCTGATCACAGTTGATGGCCATTTACTACCCGAGCCAGCACCTTTCTATGTGAGGCCGAGAGCCTGGAAACTGTTTTGGGGGTTCTGTCCCCACACTGGCAATTCGGCTATGTCGAAGAGAAGCCATAAAGTGCTTCCTTTAAGAGAAAAGGTGAGTATTCTAGACTATAAACAAAAAAAGTCATATGCTGAGGTTGCTAAGCTCTATGATAAGAATGAATCTTCTATCCATGAAATTGTGAAGAAGGAAAAAGGAAGTTGTGCTAGTTTTGCTGTCGGATCTCACACTGCAAATGCATCTCATCATGTAGGCATTTAATCATCTCATGTCACCACAAGAAAAGTAAGTACAATACAATATTTTGAGAGTGAGAGAGACCACATTCACATAACTTTTATTATATTGTAATTATTCTATTTTATTACTAGTTATTGTTGTTAATCTATCTGACTAATTTATAAATTAAACTTTATTATAGGTATGTATGTATAGGAAAAAAATATTTATAGGGTTTGGTACTATCTGAGGTTTCAGGTATCCTTGGGGGAGGGCTCTTTGTATCCCCTGTGGATAAATGGGGACTACTGTAGACAGAGAAAATGATGGGCTAAACTTTGAGCAACACATTCAGGTGGAGAAGTCTAATAGGCAGTAGGACAAGTCATATATCCTAGAGGAGAAAAATGGACTCAAGGTAGAAAATTACTGGCTTTGATAAGATTACTTTGGAGAGGACAAATTGTCTCTTAAAGAATAAGAAACATACTAGAGTGGAGGTGGTAGATGAAGAGGAACCAATAAGAGTGAAAAGAAATGACCAGTGGATAGGAGGCGATACAGAAAAGCCTGGTATCACAGAAATCCAGCAAAGAGAATTTTAAGAAAGGAGGTAATGTAATGAGTGTCAGTGCTAAAGAGAGATCAAGTAATAAAAGGTCAAGATGTGAAAAGGAAGTAATACATTTGGCTACACATACATCTGATATGCTTATCTGAAGGCTTCTTCAGATATCTGTTTGGCCTTTAATTTAGTTCAAAGCTGAATTCTGGTGATCTGTATAGTTTATTTCCTCAGGCATTTTACCATGCTTTTTTTCCCCTCAGCCTGTTAGATCACGACATTATCCTATTTGAAAATAAAGTTAAGAATTTTTAAGTTCAGCATGGACCCTGGACATGACATTGAAGTACATAAAGTTTGGTTTTACCACTCAGTATTTCCTTTTCTATTTCGCTCTCTCCTCCCCAGCCTTGCTTACATTCTCATGCGTTCACTTCAGACTTCTGACATGTTCATACCTTCTCACCCTCACCTTTCCTCCATCAGAAATGCTTCTCAAGAAAGAAAATTACAAGCGAATTCAGCTTGAAGCCAAATATGGTTTCTCTTCCAGGAGTACAGGGGAGAAAATATTAAACATCCTTAAGTGGATGTTTCATGGGGGAATGTCTGTGGATAAGGGAGAGACCTGGGGCCAGGAAGATTTTCCCAATGCTCCTCTAAGGTGAACTCTGACCACAAGGCAATCTTTGCCTGAGATAGAAGCTATGGCAATGCAAAAATTCCTATTTTTTCCTCTTAGGACCATACTAAACCTTTAGAAGACTTAAAGGTCACAAACATTTATTCTATTAGTAATGTTCTTTTTGGAAATTATATTTTTGGCTGATATTATTTCAATGTACTTAGTTGCTAACATAATAGCCAAGGAACACATATCTTTTATCTTGTTTAATGCCAGTTAGTCTGCCACTGTTTTGCTCAGAGCTATTGGAATAACTTCAAATGTGGTTTGGGACAGACAAGTTCAACTCTACAGAGGCCATATATCCATGTCCACTGAATCAGCTGTTTCCCATTGAATATTTTTAAAGCAATATTAATGATTGACTTCTGTACAGCCAAGTAGCTTGATCATGCTTTCAATTTAATTCAGTTGTTTAGGAAAGGGAAACAATCTCATTAATCACTTTTTAAGATTCAGTTTATATATGCAGTATAGATACTTTGCTTCCTGAAATGGTCTCAGCTGAAGTTGTTTGGAAAAAAAAGAATATCTCAGTGAGTGAAAAATTTTATTGTTATGAATTTTATTTCTAAAAGTAAAGGTAAATGATGAAAGGATTTGCCTATTGTAGACAGTGAAAACCTGTATTAATGTTTGCTCAGTATATCATATAAAATGTGTTATAATTTCATGGATATGTTTGTATCTCATGTAAATTAGTTATGTTCTTAATCCTCTATTTACATTTAAGCCTCAGGGAACAAGGTTCCTAATAAATGCATTGTGTAAAAATATTCTTGTACTAAAAGAGGGGAGGACATGGACAAACCCAAAGATCTCCTCACTAGCAAAGGCCCAGTACCAGAGACTTGTATGGGTGCTGCCCAGAAAGCTCAGGAACATGCTGCTGAGGGGCAGGAAGCAGTAGATTAGCAATGTTTTCTATTTAACTTCAATTTGTCTTGTGTAAGAAAAGCAGGAAAAAAATCTTTGGCACATTCCTAATGGTCTGACCAGAATAATTAGGTGAACTGATAACTAGAGTATTTAAGCAAAAGTACTGTCTAAGAAATAGAAGCATTACTCCAAAAAATGGTGAGAAACTAATCATCAGAAAAGTGGGCTAGGCATAGAAATAATTTACTTAGTGCGGGGACAGAGCCAGGAGTGCAATTTCTAGGCTCTCGGCCTCACATGCAAAGGTGCTGGCTCAGGTAGTAAATGGCCATCAGCTGTGACTAGTTGGCCATCAGCTGTAACCAGTGAGCCATTGGCCACTAATAGAACTGCTGTGGCTACGTTAGCAGAAAAATGGGGGCTAGCAAGAAGATGGTGGCTGAACTAGCAAGAGCGGATTGCGGCTAGCAAGGGGTCGGTTGGCAGGCAGAAAAGCGGACAGCAGGTCGCATGTTGCGTGAATCCAGCCTCCAGTGAGACTATGGTGGTATGTCTCCCTTACCTATGGCTCCGTGGGTATTCCTTTTTGGCCTAGGCAAATCCTGCGTTCTTATGTGGGGAGTGGGACCAGAGACCCCGAGTGACTCCCTGCATGACACTCAGGACCTGGTGTTATTTTTCCTGAGTTGCTGTCAAGGACCATTAAATAGAAGAAGCATTTATAGACTCATAAGACTGTCATAGCTGAAAGGGTCATCTCTAGTCCAATCTCCTAATTTTATAGGTGAGAAAACCCAGGCCCATTTATACAGGGGTAATCATACTCTATAAATTCTGCTGCAGGACAGGTATTCTGGGAGAAATAGGGTCCTTGAAGTAAACCTATACATTTGGGTAGAGGTGGGGGCTTGAAAAGGGACGGGCTTCCAGAATGGAAGCCCAATCTCATGGAAAGAGCATGGTATATGAAGGGAACAGCAACAGAGAAAATGTCATGTCCTGAAGGAAAAATGTAGCCTCCACGGAAAGGGCTGAGGCAGCAGGGGTACCCCAATAGATGGACAACACATAGCTGTTATTGGGAGGCCAGCAGTTGGGACTGGGAAATCCAAGAAATCAGTAGATCCTGAGTAGGTAATTTGCAGCTTAATTATTCATCTTCCCTTCTGGAAAGAAGGGAAGTGTCACAAGAGCAAGATAGGTCTCTAATCCCAGAAAGATACCTAGCTGGGATGCCAGTTAGGCTAAAAGTAGACAATCAGCCTTGAATTAGACTGGATTTCAAGTTGCATATTTGCAGCTCTAGAGCAAGAGAGGTTCCCAGAGCACAGGGTGGGAGCTAATAGAAGCAAAGTAGACAAATGGTGTGTTCCACGATACTAGGATACAACCCCCTAAATTACTCTTAAGAATTTTTCTAAGGAGCTGTAGTATGTGGAAGTTCAATGGTTCCAGCTGTGAGGAGGAGAGGGCTTCAAGTCCAATTAAAATGCATTTAGTCACTTCTACCGTTGCGGATCCACTTCATTTAGAACACTTTTTTTGCATTATCCGGTTTATTTTCACATTTAACAGATGAACTTAATCTAGGGATTTTGCCCTAGCAATTCTTCAATATAACTTATATTAGCATCACAGAGATAGAGAAATAGAAGAAAAGTTGTCCTTTCCTTCTTCATTAAACTACTGATTGTTGTCATTTGTGGATTTAATAATAGAATTATGAATGATGGCTCTTGCTTTTGTTTCCAGCAAAAAGAGCAAAGTGAAGAATAATATACTTGGAATATCATGCAAAATTTCAGATGAGTGGGATAATCTGTACTGGTCAAGAATTAATATTATTCAGTTCAGGAGTTACTGAGACTTCACCATGTGAAGGAGCTTCAAACTGAAGATTAGCAGGGTAGATGGTTACTGTTGGTTGTCAACTTGGCTCAGTTAGTTACAGTGCCAAAATATTTGGTCAAACACCAGCTCACACATTGCTGTGAGGGCTTTTTTTGTGTGTGTGTATGTAATTAACATTTAAATCAGTAGACTTTGAGGAAGCAGATGTGGGTGGGCCTTATCCAGTCAGATGAAATCCTTAAGAGAAGAGACTGAGGTTTCCTGAGCAAGGAATTCTCCTGAAGACTGCAATATAGAAACACTACCTGAGTTTTCATCCTGCTTTCCTGTAGAATTTGAACTGCAGCTTCAACTCTTACCTAAATTTTCAGCTTGCAGAGCTGGTCTACAAATTTTGTACTTGTCAGCCCCCACAATCACATGAAACATTTCCTTAAAATATCTATATCTATAGCTCTATATCTCTACACCTATCTTTCTACCTCCCTACTTATCATCTATCCATCTTACTGGTTCTGTTTCTGTGGAGATTCTGGCTAACTCTCTTCTTACACTGGAAATCAATCAAATGCAGAAAAATCTTCAATATCTGAGGTAGCTTAGTCTGGTTAGGCCAGTAGCATTTGCATATTTAAAAAATATGTTATCAGGAAAGCAACACATCTCAATACATTGTAGTTCAGTTTCTTGGGCCAAGACTTGATTAGCTTTGTCCCAGTCTGAGTCACAATAAATCTTGTATCTGCTGAATCTCTGCCATTTTTCCTATCAGGAGCTATTCAAGCCAAGATTTAGCAGGGACATGTGAAAATATCTTTGAGGCCATGGAAAATAAGAGAATCTGAAAATTTGAAGGGCACTTTGATGAGCAGCCTACTTCATCATGAATTAACTGTTGCCAAGCATTTGTTTAAAAATAGTGTCAGATTAAGCAACAGATTTATTGTTTGTTTTCAATCACAAAACATTTAACAAAATCAAGTATTAAAAAAAATGTTTTTCTACTCATATTTTTATGATTTCTTAAAACTTGATGCAACCGAAAAGGTTCTATGTAATCTAGCTTACTGATTTTGCAAATGAGTTACAGAAAAATAAAAAAGACTTTGAATGTGATTTATTTTCAACCAGCAGGCAGAGTGAATTTTTAAAAAAATGTCAGATCAGGTTACACCTACTCAAAATGTTCAAGGGCTTCCCAGTTTACTCTGAGAAAAAGCTAAAGTCCTTACAAGTTTATAAGCTGCATCTTCCTGCTATGCCCCTTGATTACCATTCTGACCATTGCCTTCCTGGATTGATCCACTCCAGCCAGCCACGCTGGCCACCTAGGTGTTCTTTAAACAGGACAGAGATGAGTACTGTTAATAAAATGTTCAGAAGAGCCCATTTATGCGGAAAAGGGTACATAATTGCTATGATCTACATGACAGGCAATTAAGTAGTAAAGTAACAGGAGCATGTTCAGAATCAAGTAAATCTATTAACAGATTTCGAAGACCCCAATGTGTAGGAAAGCTACACAAGACCACTATTCAGCAAGCACACTGAGCAACTACAATGTGTCAAGCTTTTAGGCTCTGGGCGTAAAGCCATAGGTGATGAGAACCCAATCCTTGTTGTTTATGGACTGCAATTTTTGGTGAAAGAGGACACACAACAAAACAAATCAGTGTGGTATGTGACAGCATGCTCAATGTTATAAAGAATAATAAAGTAGGAGAGAGAGAGAAGGGAGAGATAAGAATTGCCAGAGCTGGGGGTGGGGTGGGGCGACAGTGAGGGGAGGAGTGTTCAGTTTTATATAGTGAAAGCCCTAGTCAGAAGGTGACATTTAAGTCAAGACTGAGAAGAAGTGAGAGAGTGACTTGTGTGGATATCCGAGGGAAGAGGGAAGAGGGAAAAAGGCTGGATTACAAATTGGTGGGTTATGAGGCTGAATGAAATCACCGAGAAAGTGAGGACAGATGAGGAAGAGCATGGCTCTTGGCCTTGGGGCCCGTCTCATTTTGCAGAAGAGGAGGAATCAGCAAAAAAACCACTGAGGGGCAGTCAACGGAAGAAGACTAGGAGGATGGAGGTATCCTGTAAACCAAGAGAAAGTGTTTTGAGTTGGCTAGAACAATTAATTGTGACTTAAGCTGCTGGTAAGTCAAGTAAAACGAGGACTGAATATTGACCATTAGATTTACACAAGGAGGTCTTTGGTGACCTCGACAAGATTAGATTCAATGGAGTGGTTGGGGCGCAAAGCAGAAGGGAGTGGATCAAAAAAGAATAGAAGAAAAGGAATTGGAGACAGCAAGTATAGCCAACTCTTTTGAAGAGCTTTGTTGTAAAGAGGAACAGAGAATTGAGATGTTAGCTGAAAGGGGTTGTGGAAGTAAAGAGGTGTTTGAAAACTAATTTATTTATTTGGTTCCTAAATGTTATTCAAGAACCCATATGAAACGTCCCAGAGTTTTAATCCTCATCTTCCTCCACTTCTTCGTCCTGGTTAATCTGGAAGTAATGCGATTCGTAACTTTCTTTGCTGTTAGCAACTACACGCAACCAATCACGAAGATTGTTCTTCAAATACTTTTTGGTGAGATATTTCAAATACCTTTCAGAAAAAGGCACCTCAGAAGTTACGATGATCTTGCTCTTGCTCTTTTCAATGGTTACAACCCCTCCACTGAGATTCCCAGCTTTTCCATTCACTTTGATTGGCTCCTGAAGAAACTGCTCAAATTGGCAGCATCCAGGATTCCATCTTCTACTGGGTGGGTGAAGTCAAGGGTAAACTTCAGAACATGCTTCTTTTTTTTTTTGCCCCACTTAGACACAAGCTTTTTCACAGGTGCCATGGTGGCAGCTGAGACAGAACAAGGAAAAGTTATTTTTTAAGATGGAAGAAATGACAGCATATTTGTATGCTATTGCCACTGAGCCAAAAGAGAAGGGGGAATTTGATGAGGCAAGAGAGAAATTTTGGAGTAGGTGAGAGGGGATGAGATCAGTGGATAAGTGGAGGAATTGATCTCAGACGGGAGTACACAGGGAGGAAGGCAGAGTATATGGATCAATAGCATGTAGGTGGATAAATTGTGGTGGTAGGAGGTTGGGGAAGTTCTCTTCTGGTTGCTTTTTACAATGAAACAGAAAGCATGACCATCAGCTGAGTGATGTGGGAGAACTCAATTTTTCTGCCCATTGTAGATTTTGACTTATCTTGTGGTTGGGGGAGAGACCTTCTGTTGTCTTGTGGTTGGGGGAGAGACCTTCTGTTGAGGACGGAAATGCATTATTGAGAGAAATGGAAATAGAGATCTGAATTGGTTGGTTTTAAACAAAATTATGTGACCTAATCATATGTTCCACGCTGGGTATATCACTCACAGTTTTCCATAGAAACAGAACATATATATGAAATTATACAATAGGAAGATAGAGAGACAGACAGATTAATTTTACTTTTAAGGTATTGGGTCATGTGATTGTAGGGCTGGAAAGTCGAAAAGTCTGAGACTGCGGGGTAGTCTGGCAGGCTGGAGACCCAGGGAGAGTTGATTGCAGTTTGGGTGCAAAGGCAATGCAAAAGCAGAATTTCCTCTTCCTAGAGAAATCTTATCATTGCTCTTAAGGTCTTCAACTGATTGGATGAGGCCCACCTATATTAGGGAGAGTAATCTGCTTTGTGCAGAGTCTACCAATTTAAACGTTAACCTCATCTAAAAAATTCCTACATAGCAACATCTAGACTGGTGTTTGACGAAACATCTAGGTACCATGGCCTAGCCAAGTTGACACATCATAGTGGGCTAGTCTGAATTAACTAAATTAACCATTATTGTTTAACCATAATTACCAAATTAACCATTACAGTGGAACAGTCTGAAGAAATGAGAATCAAAGTTAGGGAGAAATGGAATGGAGGACAGAGGGTGGATGCTGTCGAAGCAGCAGAGGGGAGCAAATAGGACACCCACCCCACATTCAGTCTGACTTAATGTTATAGGAATGGGATTTGTTCTAGAATCAGTAACACATCAGTTAGGCATAATATAGCTTTCAATTGTTAGAGCAACTTAGGGCATGATAGCTATGGTTAGACATTCTAGCCATATATGTTGAATATACTTGCCTAACAGTTATAATACTTTGCCTCATTTCTCCTCATACTGCATATAAAACATTAAATAAAATACATACCACATGTAATAGAACAAAAGAACCCTTCATGCTTATTTTTATTCAATAAATTGAACATATTTTTGTATTTTCCCTACTTCCTGTTTTTAAGATATAAAAACAGTTTTAGAACAATGTGTGACAATGAATACTGGACGTTGATTTTAATAATAGCAACAATGGTAATGATTATGAGTAGTTTTCAATGGTAATTATTATGAGTAGTTTTCCTGTCACCATGAATTTCATCATAGACTGACTGATGTGCCATTTTAAAGTGAGATTCTACTTCTATCAAGTTTGCTACAGCAAATAGGACTGAATATCTCACTATGTAATCCCCATCCTAGCCTAGCATGTCAGACCAGGCCAATAAGAAGTTACTGTCTTGACTTTTTGGAATTACCTTATGTTATATATATATATTTCCATTTTTAGCTCAAGGTAGCTAAATGAATATGTTTGTTATGATTATGGCAAGGGCTACCCATTGACTAAGTCTGATTTTTCTAAGAATCAAGGTATAACTTACCAGTTACTATTTGACAAACCTACCAAGCAGAAGATTGTATTATAGCTATGAGTCCAATGACCTCTCTCTTCATTTATGAATTTTGCTGACATAGGCATTATTTTGTTACGGTCATAGACTTGTGTTATTTCACTATTGTTGTTGTTGCTTTTCCTGTTTTTTAAGGATATTCTTTCCTCTTACTATTCCTGGTAAGTCTTGACATAGGAACTTCACATATCTCTGTTTACTAGTCTCTTATGAGTACTATTTGAGTAATGATTTTGTTTTGCAAGTTACTTTCACTGAATATGCGTAGTAACCACTCTATCTTAAATACTCGATCTATGCTTTCTTTTTTTTTAAGATTTTTTTTTTTTATTGGGGAAGGGGGACAGGACTTTATTGGGGAACAGTGTGTATTTCCGGGACTTTTTTCCAAGTCAAGTTGTTCTCCTTTCAATCTTAGTTGTGGAGGGTGCAGCTCAGCTCCAAGTCCAGGTCCGGTTGTCGTTGTTAGTTGCAGGGGGCGCAGCCCACCATCCTTTGCGGGAGTCGAGGAGTCCAACTGGCAACCTTGTGGTTGAAAGCCCACGCTCCAACCAACTGAGCCATCTGGCCACCTGGGAGCTGAGCGCCAGCTCATTGACTTCATTCTAGTTGCAGAGGGCGCAGCTCGCTGGCCCATGTGGGAATCGAACAGGCAGCCCCGTTGCCCAGAGCTCACACTTTAACCAACTGAGCCACCCATCTACCCCTCAATCTATTCTTTATGCATGCTGTGGTTAATTATAATTTTGAGTTTTACAATCGAGGTAACAAAGGCTTAGAGAGATAGAGTAACTTATGTAAGACGTCACAGCTGATAAGTGGCAGGGCATGATTTGAACCCAAGTTTGTTGAACCTTCCTCTTTCCACTCTGTCATGCTGCACACCATTCATTTAATCTTTTCAACGATAATAATAGTTGATATTTTTTGAACAATTATCATGGACCTCTTTTATACATTTGGCATGTATTGTCTCATTTACTCCTTAAACAACCTCACAAGATGGGTGATATTATTTCCCTTACTTTGTAAAAGAGGAAATGGAGGCACAGAGAGGTTAAGTAATATGCCCCAAACAAACAACTAGTTACTGGTGGAGGTTGGATAAGTAAGGGAGATGTCATTATGATTCCAATTTGACAGCTGAAGAAACTGAGATTCGGAGAGATCAATGATTACTTCATGTTTTACAAAGCTGGTAAGTGGCAAAATTGGGTCTCTGAGGTCCAAATTTCATGGCTTTAACAACAGTAGTATAAAAATTACCTTAAAAAGAGTAGAGTTCTTAATGGCCCTGAAAGATGTGAGAGCTGTGTAATGAGCACTCTAGCATTTATTGTATATAAAAATTAAATGATATGACTGTACGTAAATGCAGAAGAAACACATTAAGAATACTGAGGAACCATTTCACACCATGAAGGATAACTGGACCACTGAGGAACAGTAATAAAAGACAGACCAACCAAGCGTGCAGAAATCAGAAATTGGATTGCTCTTTGGAAACAAATGTCACTAGCAATTGCAAAGATATTTTTTAATCGATGAAATAAGTGAAACCATTTAAGTCTACATTCTTCTTTTCTCTTTTCTCCACGTTTAATAGCCAAATCACTTTGGTCAGTTTTTTCAACATTTGCAATGCAAACATTCATGACTTCATCCATATAATGCTATGACGTATGTAACCCAAAATTTAAGAACCTTAAGGCGACCATTTCTGAATTCCTAGCTCTTTTCTTTTAAGGAGTGAGTGTAGCTATTTACAACTAAGAATGTGTTTTAGCAATAAAAGAGTCATTGTCCAGGTAGGACTTAATCTCAGTCCTGGCTGTGTGGTTATTATGATGCTATTTTCGGTAGCCATGGTCCAGGCTGGTAGAAACCCTGCCCTCCTTCATGCACATGTCATGTGAACCAATAACAATATTTGAGACAGATGAAGGAAATGTAACAAAAAATTTTATACTCTTATGGGAATTCAGATTTGAATTTTATTAGGTTGGTGCAAATGTAATTTTGGTCTTTGCATTTATTTTTAACCTTTTAAACCGCAATTACTTTTTCACCAAACTAATAAAACTCTCCAAATATTATAAACGATTTTTTTAACGGGAATATCAGTCTGGTGAAATATTAATGCAGTAACCCACCTGAAGGATTCTGTATTGCTAAATTTATATTGAATGTTATTGAGTCACAACATGTATGACATGGAGTATATTTTAAAATCCCCGATCCTTCAGTTTCTATGTGGTATCAGTTATTTGAAATTCAAAATACCAACAACATGACAAAAATGAACGGAGTTCCTCTTGTTGATCTCTTCTAAGTGTCTTAGTATGTATGTGTCTTTTGTGTAAGTATGACAAAATTTTAAAGGCAGTTTTGTTTCTTTATGTGATTCTTATGATAGGACATTTATTTTTAGTAAAATTATTCATACTATAAATGTATCTCTGTTTTATTGGATATGCTAATAAAATATATTTTATATGGATTTTTGGTGTATATTTATAGGAAAGTATAGATACTATTATATCAGCATGTTAGTAAGAAAAGTATTAGAATTGATCCATTCTGGATATTTAGCAATTCAGGAAATAACATTTAAGAACTTCATTAAGCATCTGACAAGATATCATATCCCAACTCTTCACAATGTGAGGAGGATTGGTGTTGAAATTCTAAGAGTTAAAGGTCTAACAGGAAGAGAGGCCTGTTGAGGACATGGAGAAGGTGTATCCAGGATAAGTACAGGAACTTACCATCAAAACAGAGCAAAATAGAGTCACCATGGAATGAGGGCCATATTTTAATCACAATAGTATTGTTTACATATACTAGAGAAAGGCTGAGTATACCAGAAAATTTTCAGAATTTTCTAAGATATGCACAGAAAAAGATTCAGAGTGAAATTCCCTAGAAAAAAGTTACAGTAATCCATCAACATCTTTAAAAAAAACCTCATAAGGAAGGTGAGCATGATGAAGTTGCAGGGTTTGAGGGGTTTACAAAGCTTCTTTACATGGTGAAGAAGATGTTGAACCAACTAAGATAAATCTCAGGGTAGGGAGATGAGGGGGAAGTGGTTAATGACCTTGTAAAGTTGAGTGTGAGATTAATAGTAGTATGAACAGTAACCACATCATACTTGCCAGGTGCTAAGCAGGGTGTTTCATGCATGTACCTTAGTTTTGATTTTTACCAACAGCCTTGAAGGTTCAGGGTTTTTGCCCAATAAGCTGGGGCTTGGGAATCTGACAGTGGGTTTCCTGTTACGACTCCACCCCTAACCCCCACCCCTCTTCTTGGGGGTTAGGCCAATTCCTGAAATGTCCTCCTGCCACTGATTCTGACAGGTCTGTTCTCCCTCTCTCTACTTCTGAAGTTTTATCTAGCAAATTGCCCCCTTGGATCAGGTAATCTTTGATCTCAAGGAACCAGCTCTGGAAACTCAACTGTATCTATAAGTAGCTCTTTGTAAATCTTGGTCTCTGACCTCTGACACTGCGGACCCCATTTCTGGCTCTGTTCTTGTTATTCCTGCCAAATTTCAGTGAATTCCTTCTTACTCAACAGCTGTCTCCCTTTGCTTGTAGGATGTGGTGCATGTCCTTCTGGAATTAAGTTTGAGAAAGAACTAAATGTTAGAGCAAGAAATGGGTCACATTCAGGTAGTCAAACTAGATTCAGGAAGGAGGAGAAAGTTAAGTACGGCCCAATCACGAATGCTGGGCAATGTCTTCAGTAGAGCCATAGTGTGAACTTGGCTCCAAAGCTAGGCTGCCTTCCAAAGGACAGAGTGTTGACGTAAACTAATGCTGTCTCTGCTGTTTGCTTGCTGCAGTCTGATGCACCAGTCGCACAGGAATGGCTCAGGGCCCACAGGTGTGTAACTGCAGACTGAGGGGACACTCAAACCAGGGGCTCACTGTTTCTACGTGGGGCAGGAGCAGAGGGGCTGTGGTCAGTGGAAGGGTCTGACTAGATTGTACAGCAAATCTTCAAACAGTCATGAACACCCACATTTTCCATCTGCCTTGGAAAATATTATTTAACAGCATTTACTATTTCATTATTATTATAGTTAGGATTGTGTTTTAAAGGCAGCACCAAATTTTGCAGTCAAGATGAGTGTTGATGAAGTGAATTTTTAATGTGCTATGTTATTACCATTTTTAGACCAGGTGGACTGCCTTTTGTGATAGGATATTTAGTCTTCTGACAATGTAAGGGCTATTCACTCACTTAGCAAGCTTATGTGTTACCAACTATATACTGTACACTGTGTTTGTGCTGGGAGTAGAAACATGAATAAGTTCCAGTTCTGACATCAAGGAACCTAAAATAGAGTTAGGAGAACTTAGAATATAGTAGAATTATTTTTAGGAGCAATGATGTGTTTGGGGAGGCATGAGATGTCAGCATAAAATACAATGGGAGTATAAGGGTGACTCATCAATTTTATGGGGTTGGGGGTGGGTTAAGAAATCTCCACGGAGGTTATCCTTAAAATGTGCCTGAAAAGCAAGTAAATGCTCTGTGAGTAAACGAAGACTGAGACACTCCGGGTCAAAGAATGTGGGTGAGCAGACACAAATATATAAAGAAGTGGGGCATAGGGAAGGAACTGCAGTTTGAAAAAATATATTTTGACTATAACATGGTGGATGAATAAAAGATGTGAGATTGGAGGCAGAGAGAGCCTTAGAATACTATTTCTATGGGACTGAAAAAGGCAGCAGCCACAGGGATGGGAAGAAGGAGACAGTTTGGAAAAATGATTTTGAAAGGTTGAATCAACAGGACTTGGTTGCAGATTGGAATAAAGAACAAGAAGGAGTCTAAGATGATTTCAGGATTCCTGGTCTGGGTGATGGGATAGATGGTGGATCATTTGCTAAGATGCAGAGAGTTTGGAGGAGAAGCAAATATAGAGTACAGACTAGAGATGATTTTGAGAAGTCTGAGTAATTGGCGGTACAATAAATATACCACAGGAGTGAGGTCAGATGCAGAGGGGTGGATTTGCGTGTTACTTGCATGTATATGTCAAGCTGTCAAAGCTGCAGGAACTGATAAGATAGGAGAATGTTATACTGGAAAGCAATAGAGAAGTCATTCATGGCAATTACCAACATTAGAGGACTGGGAAGGAAGAAGATCTGGTCAATAAACCAACGAGTGGCAAAACTAGTAACATGGGACACAATAAAACTATTTCCTGTTAAATTAGGAAGAGTTGTTCCAAGAAGGGAGATGTCAGTATAATCAGGTGATATAGTCAGGTGAGGCAGAGAGGTGAAGATTTCAAATAAAAACAGACCAGTCAATTAGAATGCCAAAGATGACCTTTGCCAGAGCAGTGTGTCAGGGGAATAATTCGAGCAGAATCTTGACTACAATTTACAGAAGAAAAGATTATTCTTTGGAGGAGCTTGCTTAGAAGGGGCAGGAATCGCTAGTGGGGACTGAAAAGCCAAAAGCGTATACCAGAGGTGCCAAAAAAATGTGTACACATTTTAAGAGATGTTATCTATGCACAAACAGTAGTTTGCCATAATCAGAAGTATCTGGATGCTGATGGTAACCACTTTGAGCACCTCTTGTAATTGCAGAAGTCAAACATGACTTGTATTCATCTTTTGCTATTGGTATACAAGTATATTGAGTTTTACAATTAATACAGTTTTTTCCTTTCTTAAAATGTGTATACATTTTTTTGGCGCCGTCTGTATTTTCAAGCAGAGGAAACTTGAGCTTGTTTAGACGTCTGAAAGGAGCCAATGGAGAGAACAAGAATTGAAATACAGGAAAAATAGGAAATAACCTTTGCAGCAAATTACCAGAGGAGATGGGAGGAAATGGATTCAAGAATCCAGGTAGAGAGGTTAGCCCAGAATAAGAACACTTCTTTTGGGACTTTGGAGAAAGAGGTGAGATTTGGCACCACCACAATTTTTCCAAGCCCCCTCTGAAGCATCCTGCAAAGCATTCTAACCCACATTTTCCTTATTGTTGTATTATGATATACTGAATCATTGGAATGTTTTCTTTCTTCTGATATTCAATCAAACATTGGTGCTTCTTTATTAGTTGTTTTCACGTTTTTGATTTTTTTTTTTTTGAGGATGTGATCTTTCTGGTACAAACATTTGCAAATTAAACGTTATTAAATCCACAAGAGCTGAAAAACCCTGAATGCCAGCCTTAAGCGACAGCTGTAAGTCTCTCATTTGTGTGAGTATTGGTGTCATAAGGCAAATCCCAAATGTCTGCTTACAGAAGTTCTTCTGTTATATCTTTAAGAACTCCAAAATCTGAAGCTACTCTGCGTATGTAATTTGCTCTGAAGTTTTCCTGAAAATCAAATCTTTAGTTTCTGGTTACCTCCCTCCTTCTCTCCACACTTCTATTCTTCTTCCAGCAGTATTTTCTTGGGTGCCGCCGTGGGCCAGGCACTGTTCTTGGTCCTGGAACATAGCAGTGGGAAAGCAGAGATGGCTTCTGTCCCTGTGGAGCTTACATTCTAATGGAGAAGCTGGAGAATAAATACGTAAACAGAAACATGAACAAAATGATTGTAATTTGTGCTATAAAAGAAATAAAGATGGTTCTGTGCTAGAGATGTGGATAAGGGGGAGGCTTCGTTAGATATGGCGGCTGGAGAATACCTCTTTAAGGGAATACCATTTACTCTCCAAACAGAAGATGAAGAATCAACCATGTGAAGAATTAAGGAAAGAGTGTCCCTAGAAGAGGGAACAAGAGAGTCCAGCCGGATCTAGAAATCATAGAAAGGCCAATGCAGCTGCAGCCCAGGGAGTGAGGGGCTGGAATGGGCTAAGAGAAGAGTTCTTGCAGAGTTTGGATTGTGTGTAAAGGCTCTGGGAGCTCAAAGGGTTTTTTTTACACAAGGAGTTACATACATCAACGTATATTTTTTAAAAAGCACTTTGCCAGCTGGATGAAGGCTTGATTGGAGAGGGAAACATTAGAAGCAGAGAGATCAGTCAGATGTTGATGGATTAATCCAGGTGGCAGATGGCGGTGGCTTAGACTATGGTGGTAGCAGTGGAGATAGAGAAGTGGAAAGTATTCAAAGTATGTTTTGGAGGTAGAACTGACTGATGGACTGAATGCAGAAGGGCTGTAGATGTGGATAAGGAAAGGAGCCAGGCTGACTTGTATATTTCTTTTTTTTTTTTTTTTTTTTAATTAATTTATTTATTAGTTTCAGGTGTACAAAACAAGGTAATACTTAGACGTTCATCATTTATATCCCTCATACTGTGAACCCCCCTCCCCCCATCCACTATCCCTCCGACCTCACACTGAACCATCACATTATATATATAAAATTATAGTTGGCATTCATTAATGTTTAGCTTCTGATGTACAATGCCATGATCAGGTATCCACAGTATCCCTGAGGTGGTCTCCCAAATAGGACGCATGTCCATCGACTGCAGATTAGTACAGCCACTATGGAAAACAGTATGGAGGTATCTCAGGAATCTGAAAATGGAACTACCCTATGATCCAGTAATTCCACTCCTAGGCATCTACCCGGAGAAATCCAAAACTCCAATTCAAAAATCTGTATGCACTCCTATGTTTATTGCAGCACTTTACACAATAGCCAAGATATGACTTGTATATTTCTGGTGTAACTGAGTGTCCCTTACTATGACTGGGAACACAGGGAAAGAACAGTTTTAGGAGGTGAGGATGGGAAGAAGCAAAACGTCTGTCCTGGGTCCAACACAGCCTCATGTTCCTTTCTCCTGAAATGCCTCCCATCTTTTTTCTACATTAAGGAAAAAGAAAAACAAAAACACTCCTCCTTATTATTTAGGGCCCAGTTTAAATATCACCTTCTCTGTGCTCCCGTAGTCTATTGTAATTTCCATCCTATTGTGTTGATTATAGAAAGTGCCAGTTGTTATTTCAAAGAAAATGAAATAGGGTTGGGAGGAGGGATTCCTGTGGTTTCCACCCTGCCTTATTCTCAAGATAAAAACTTCTGCTGACTCCATTTGAAGGAAGCGAGCCAGCCGTTATCTCTGGGTTCCATTGTAGTTGTTTTTACATGTCTGTTTCTTTTGCTGTGTCTGAGCTTTTTAATGGCAGAGTCAGTGTCTTATTAATTTTTGTGTTCCTAGCACTTAGCTCACAGAAGACACAAATACATGTAGAATAAATAACATTTAACTGCATAAATAGATGATCCCTAAGGATTGGCTTTGTTCATGTATAGTAAGAAATGAAAAGGAGGAGCCAAGTAGGTCAGCTAATTCTAATAAGCTATGGTGTGTAGTTATATTTTGAAAGTTATAGCAAGGTGTTCAGTAATATTTAGAAGTGAGTGATTTCTCACACTAGTTACAGTTCACCACTCACCTGATTTTTATTGAAATGTACATATAGTTTTAGGGCTCACAAGTCACGGATAGCTCAACAGTTTTAGAAACTGAAGAAGAGTTCTAAAATGACTGTGGGTCTGTGCAGCTTACTATGAGAATAACCATTTTTTTCATCATATATATTAAAGTCTCTTAAAATAGATACCTCTTAGCATGTGTGTGTGTGATGTGTGTGTGTGTGTGTGTGAGAGAGAGAGAGAGAGAGAGAGAGAGAGAGAGAGAGAGAGAGAGAGAGAGACTGTGTGTGTGTGTATGCCAGCAATAATTTTGTTCACTAAGAGAGGATTGGCTACCATTCTTGGACTTAGTTGTTTTTTTTATTTCAAATTTTTATTTTATTTATAGTTGACATACAATTGTATTAGTTTCAGGTGTACAACATAGTGATGAGGCATTTATTATATACCTTATGAAGTGACCACCCTGGTAAGTCCATTCCCCTCTGACAAGACTTGGTTGTTTTTTAACTGGCAAAATGCAAAACTGCTCTATATAGCACAGAAACCAAATAGACAAAAAGCATTTTTTAAAGTTATTCTTTAGCAATATTAACAATAGCTACTATTTATAAGCACTTATCATGGACCTGTGACTATACCTTCTGCTGTGGAGAAAACTATATAGTAAATCTGTTTTACAAGAACATGAAGTTTTTTTTAACAATCCTTGAAACGGTACTGAAAAATTAAACATGTAAAGAGATACTTCTAAAAAAGAAGTAGGATGGGGATGAAACCTACCATGTTTGAATACAAATTTCAAAATGCAGTATTTACAACTGCATGATACTGAAACAATAATAGACAGTCAGGTCAGAGAATCACAATATATAGACCAGAAACACATACCATTCTGTAAGAGAATTTAATATATAACAAAAGAGGCTTTACAAAGCAGTGGAGAACAAATTGATTATTCAATAAATGATACAATAACTAGTATTGTTGTAGTATAAAAACAATCAATTTATTCACTCTGTACCATATACAAAAGTAAATTTCAGGCAGATAGGAGGGTTAAATATAAAATTAATCCATAGATAATATAAAAGAAAATAGAATTTACTTTTTCTCAGGCTTCTAGAAGGGGAAGAGGACTTTCTAAGCTTAGAAGTAAAAGAAAAAAGCAGCAAGGAAAAGATCAACAGATTTGTCTTATTCGTGTAGATAAAAGTTTTGTACAGCCCCTTTTGAAAAATGAAAACCTCAATCCAATCTAAATAAACTGCCAAATGATAGAGTAAGATAAAGCATTTTTAGAAAATTTAATAAACAGAAGTTTAATGTGTTTACTATAGGAAGACTACATACAAATCTCTTAAAAATTCATACACATACAAAGGAATAAAACTGATAAACAAATATGGAAAAATATATGTGTTCGTTAGCAACCAAAGAAGTGTAAATTAAAACAAGATTCAAATACTATTTTTGCATATCAAAATAGCATAATTCAAATTAATGAAAACATTTAGTGATGGAGAGAATATGGTGAATAGGCATCCTCTTACATTATTGGTGTTTACATAAATTGTTGTTTGAAATAAATTTAGTAATCTTTATTGAGTCTGAAAAAATGGTCATATATTTTGACCTACAGTTTCACTTCTAAGAATCTATCCAAAGGAATGAGTTGCTAAAAGCAATATCAGAATATTCCTTATGGGAAAAGATGTGTACCAGTGTTTATATTAGCATACATGGTTGCTGTAACAAATTACCACAAATTTGTTGGCTTAAGACAATAGAAATTTATTTTCTTACAGTGTGGGAGGCTGGGAGTCCAAAATCATTATCACTGGGTTGAAATCAAGATGTCAGCAAAGCTGTGCTCCCTCTGAAGTCTCCAGGGAACAATCCATTCCATGCCTCCTCTTCCACCTTCGGCATCTACTGGTATTCCTTGGTTTTAGCCTACAGAGAGATGTTACTTTAGGCAATAAAGCTTCTCCCAGTAGCTCTGTGCTTCCACAGCCCTCTCTACGCCCCCTGCCACAATACAGAAACCTGATTCCCACTGCCTGTTGACTTGTACTACATGTTCTCCACTAATTCGTTACTCCTGAGAGATCCTGGTTTATGTCTGTCTCAGTCATTATTGCAGTGCTAGCTTTCTATCTTCTAGTACAGTACCTGGCACATAGTTGGTGCCAATAAGTATTTGTTGAGTTAGTGAGTAAGTGAGTGAATGAGTGAATGAGTGAATAATGAACACAACCAGTAGGAAACTTCCAATTGAGCAGCATTCACTTACCAAGCCTCCTTTTTACACTGAACTTCTATTAAATTTGTGATTTATCAAGGGAGGCTAAGCACTAGATTTGATAGGTCAGACAGATGCAAGTTCAAGATTTGTCTTTCCTTCCTTAATTCTGTGTCTGTGTTTCACCTAACATCCCTTGTTGTCGTTTTTGTTTTTTTAGTCTATAAAATTCAGAACTTGGATTAAAGTACTATATCTGAGCTCTCTTTCTGTCCTGCATTTCCATGATTCTTGTCACTTCCCAGTCAAACCATTTCTTTGTTCCTGCACCTCTCTCTGTTTGGAATGCCTTTTCTCCTCTTGTCTCCCCTGGAGAATTCCTAATACCCCTTAAAGCACAGCTCATCTGTTGCTCCTATTTTCCCCCTAGAGCTGGTAGGATGCCTCACTTTTCTTCCCAGAACACTTTGCAAACATCACTATCATACGATATACCACATTACACATAATTGCTTATGTGTTAGCTATCCCACTCTCCTCCTCACCCCCCACTCTCATCTAAGATGGCGGTTCCATGATATTTCATGTTTTAAATCTTTTTGTATCCCTACTCCTGAATGCAGTTTCATCATCAGTTAACAGAAAATGCAACTGAATTATTTTTCCTGCTCTCCCATGTTACATATAAGCATCTTAGAATATTGGATAAGAAAAAGGGAGGCGTGATGTTCATATTATGGCAAGTCAGAAGCAACTGGGTACCAGCATTGAACTGCACTCCTACAGTTTACAGCCATGTAAATTCAGCCCAAATAGTTTCTCTGCGTAAATATAATTCCCAGTATCTTCTAAACAATAGATGTATTTGGCTGGGGTTGATCAGATCAGGGAAGGGAGGCATAGTTTACCTCTTAGGAGAAAATAATAGGAATTAACCTGTTTGAGATACCTGGATCCATTTAGTAATTTACTTGTGGTAAATTGCTTAAATAGAACCTTAGTGGCCTACAAAGTTAGCACATCAGCCTAAAAGTAAGCAATTTACTCTCCTCTCGGTTATAGGATTAGTCTTTAATGGCCCCCTTGAAATCTTAATGACTTCCTCTGAGTGTGGAATGGTGTAGACTTTCATAGTATTCAAACTTAATCATTTCAAATCAAAGCACATATATTTACAGAGCTCTGTGAAAAGCTTGGTGCTTAGCTGTGGGGCATACACAGATGAATAAGATATAGTTGCTATCATCAAGGAGGGTACTATCTTATTGGGTACACAAGGCAGATGTATGATAAACTAAATAATAACACATGATTTAAATAACAATTTGAGAATCTCATTGAAAAAATTTCACAAGACAGTAAGTGATTAATTGGCAGATTCATTATTCAGACTACATATAGTAGGCATTCCAGAGAGTACGGAGAACCCTTTAGGTTATGAAAGCCTTTATGAAAAGGAAGTATTTTAGTTATCCCTTCAAAAGTCTCTAGGAAAGGAGAAGAAATTTATATTATCTGGGGACATGAGTGGGAATGAAACCAGAGGGCAACCGAGTCCAGGGCTTGTGCTGCCTGCGCAGCTCAGCCAATAGACACAGGAGTTGGGTCTTAGGGTAAGTGTTTATTATCAGAGCACCAGTGGTCTGAGAAGACAGCGGGTTAACACCTTCAAAAACTGCCTTAATATTCAGACTGGCTGAGGGTATTTAAGGGAAAATCTGGGTGTTCCTTCAGAGGCTACATGAGGGTTCCGGGGTCTTCATGGAGTCTTCCCTCTCTGGCCACATGATTGTCAGGTGGAGTCAGCAACCCAGGAACAATGATGGGAGTAGCCTGGGGAGAATACTAGACCATGGAGATCGTGATCAATAAGCCTAAGGGTATTGATCAGAAGTTTCAGGGTAATTTTCTAAAACAGGGAACTGGGACAGGGGACATTCCAAGATATAGTCACAGGGGGATGATCTGTTGTTAAGCTATAGGTTAAAGAAAGGTGAGACATAGACTTTGGGAAGCCTCTACTATAGGGGTCCCAACTGGGCCCTGCTTCGGGACAGGTAACACTGTTTATCAGGAAGTAGTAGGTAATGGGTGACCTTAGTCCTTTTGGGCTGCTGTAACAAAGTACCACAGACTAGGTAGCTTATAAACAACACAAATTTATTTCTCACAGTTCTGGAGACTGGAATTCTGGATTTGGGTTGCCAGAATGGTCAGGTAATAGCCCTCTTCCAAGTTGCTTTTCATTGTATCCTCAAACAGTGGAAAGGCCATCTGTATGTCTTCTTTGGAGAAATATCTTTTCATGTTCTCTGAACAAGATAATGCTCATATATATGCTCATAGTTTTTATTTCCTATCCTCATGAATAAGTTAATATTTGCAGGATTATAGAAGAAATAAAACTGTGATTTATATTTACCAAGTTATGTAATTAAAATCTCATTCTATCATGTTCCCCCATCTTCCTCTAATGCTACACATGTAAACTCTCCAAGAGAGATAACTTGAATTATTTAGTTTTTTACTTTCCCAAGTAGAGTGGCCCTGCTAGCAGAGGTTTCATACCATTTCACATGCCCCTGGCTAGCCTTGAGTCAGGCACCTATCCTGTGGCTACAGCAGTAAGGTTACATGGTTGGCTCTTCTTAAAAAAAGAAATCCTGGACGAGTGAGAAACTTAAAACGTAAGCATATCACTCTAATATGTGGTCGCATGAATACTTGGTGATTTGGAGCTTTTGGGATAGGATATTGTGGTTTTTTTTTAGGTTATTGTGAAAATACAGTCTAACACATCATGCCCAGCCTCAGTTACACACAAGGAGCTCCCAGTTGGCTACACCACTGGGTATATGTCACCGTGGGCTTACAGTAGAAAGGCAGAGATAGGGATAAGCATATTCCAAGAACCACACACTACTACTTCTCTATTCCAGAGAGGCTGGATGCACCATAATGATTCAGGAAACTTTATTTCAAGTGTTGTCTAAAAACAAGCCAATAAAGTCGGTTGAGGGATTCCGTAAATACTAAAAAAGTCATAGGCCTATAGCTTCTTCAGACCAGAGAATCAATTACACGCTAGGTCCTTGAGAAACCATGCATTATTATTTATAGCAGGCATGCCAATTGATTATTATGGACTATACTTAAAAAATAAGAAGCCTTGATTTATAGGCACTTGTTTTCTCACAGTAGATATGAAATGCTGGTGCCCACTGTGTTCATAAGACAGGAAAAATTATTCAACACGTGTCATGGGGGCCATATTACAGGGAAATCTAAATGAATAATTATTTTCCTGAACACTATCTATTAAACATATTACATGGAGCATGAAACTCCTATTCAAAAAGAATTGCTCCTTGTGAAGAGGAGATTCAAAGTTTATATTCTGTAAAGTCTTTTCTACTGGCATTATTGTGAATATTTATGATATATATGAAGTTCCCAGCTCTTCACTCAACAAATATTTATTGAAAGCCTATTATGTTCCAGACATTGTGTGTCAGTCATGGGCAAAATAAAGTCCTTCTCTCATGTAGCTTACTTCCCAGAGGAGGACAACAGAAACAAATCAGATGATTCCAGATGGTAGGAAGTGGCTTGAAGAAAATAAATGAGAGTAATGGACTAAAGTGTAAGGGGATGGATGGGGGTGAGATACTTTTACCAGAATGGCCAGGAAATGATGCTCAAAGGAGATAAACTGGAAATGAGATGTGGAACTGAGATGTGAATGAAGAGCTGCAGGAACATCTATTTAATGTTGCTGAAGTGTATATTAGGAACACTTTGGTATAATTTATGGAAAATTGAAGACTCACATGCTCTGTGACTCAGGAATTTCTCACTCAGTGATATACATATTCAACAGAACTGCCAGCATGTTTGGGCCAAGAGTTATGTAGAAAGATTACTGTCTACTTATCTGCCTTGTAATGATGTTCACATCTGCGCTAGTCTCACAGTACTCAATGCTGAGGTTTGGAGTTGGGATGTGTTAAACAACATTTCTTAATGTTATTGATTTACTAAAAAATTTATCGCTCCAAACTCCTCCAGTGTTTCACAGTTTCATGGTCTCAAACTGAAAACAACCTAAATGTCCATCCACAATTGAAAGCATAAATAAATTGAATTACTTCATACAATGGAATACTTTTCAGCAATGAAAATGAAATTACATCTACATACACATCAAAGATGAATCTCCCAAACACAACGCTAAGTGAAAGAGGCCAGACACAATACATGATGTGTAATTCCATTTATATAAAGTTCAGAAAGAGGCAGAGCTAAACTCTAGGGTCTAGGGAATACAAGCCTAGGTGGTAAATCTGAAAACAGGCAGGGAGGCAATTCCTACCTAAGTCAGAAGTAGTTCCCTCTATGGAAGTGGTTCATGCTCTAAAAGTGGACAGGTGGGAGGCTTTTGGGGTGCTGGCCGTGTCTATTAACTTGCAGAAGAATCCCCCTATCCTGATAGTCTCTATTGACCAGATTATGTTTAGATGGATCTTCCCTTTGTGAGACTTTATTAAACTCTACATTGTTATTTTGTGCGTGTAACTATTTGTTATATTTCACAGAAGACAAAAATTCATAAAAACACAACCCATGCATAATTTGAGTATTACCTGTACAGTGAAATGAAAACACAAAGCTTACTTTTCAAAATGTAAAAAACGGAAAACATATTAAGATGAAATTGACAAATTATTAATGATATTTTATATTTTACTTATAATGTTTGAATTTTTCTTAAAAATATGTTTTTTGTTTGCAATAGGAACATCCTATATATCATTAGTTTTTAATTTGCTACCTCATTGCTTTTTATCTGTTGAAGATGCTGATGCTGATGAGTGATTTATTCTTACCTTAAACCATACCAGAAGGTATTTTAGCTATTACATTAGCAACAGGAAAGGAAAAAAAATATATGTATATTATATTTTATATAATACCCTTTATGCTGAGAATGCCTTAAGGCATTTTACAGAGTAAACATTAATAATGAATAACCTTGAGCAGATTTTGCCATTGCTGTGCATTTAAAATTCTCTGTATATATCAAATAAGGAAATTTTGGCCAGAATGCGAGGCTTTTGTTATTTTTAATATTTATTTCTGAGTCTACTAGGGGTGTGTATATAATAAAACACCATGTTAAAATACTATCATAAAAATAGATTTACCTGTCTACTTATCTACTTTGTAGATGCTCACATTTGTGCTAATATCATGATGCCTACTACTAAGTGTCAGGAATTGGGCTGTGTTATTCAATGTTACTGATAACTAGTATTGATTCCTGAATAATTTAATGCTCAATCCCCCATGCCATAAAGATCTGCCAGGGCATATAGTACTCTCATCATAAAGGAAAACATTGTATGTTTTTTCTTTGCTGTAATTTCTTTTTTTCTGTGTATCTGTGTGTCTCTGTGCGTGTGCACTTGTGCAAGACTTCACAGAAAATGTACTTTATTAACTACGGTTTATTATCCAAAGTGATAAAATCTGTTAACAGCCCTTAGTCACACTTGGTTTCTTTCTGGCACCTCAAACATAGAGCTTAAAGGTTGCTGAGACAAGGGTGAACTAAGTTGTATTAGTAACCCAGGGACCCTCTAGGACAGACGAGATTGAGATGTCACAAAAGTCAATAGTATAAAGACCTATTGAGGCAGGCTTGTTGGTCCTGAGTAAGACCCAGTGGCAGAATGGGCATACATATTTCAATGATACAATTATGAGATACAATTTCTATAGAGGTTCAAAAGACTTAAAACCAGAGGATTGGCTTGGGTGACAAAATGGATGGTTACAGAACAGTGATTTTTCTGGGGTCTATCCACGCCTGCATCTGCATCCAGATGGCAGACTTGGTGTCTGAGTGTTTGGTTCTGAGAACTGCAATGGCAGGAAGCCAGACGAGAGAAGGAGCTTTTTCTCATACTTCAAGAACAAGTAGTACAGTTCAGCCCCGAGTCTCCACCTCAGAGGTGGCCCAACCCAGCTGTCTTTCTTTGGGGTGGACTAGCAAAAGTTGATGTCCTTACAGAAGTGACAGCAGAAACAAAATGGAGAGTTTCCAGAGCTACGCTTTTGAGCATCCTCCAAGGCTGCTGTTCTGGGGAAATGCAATCCTCAGAACAGCAGCACAAGCACTACCTGGAAACTTGTTAGAAATGCATGTTCATAGGTCCTCGTACAGACCTACTGAATCAAAGTCTCTGACAGTTGGGAATCAGCATTTTGTATTTTTATGAGCCCTCCAGGTCACTCAGATACAGGGTGAAGGTTGAGAACCACTATCCTAGCGCAACCAGCTTCCAGTAGAGGTGGTGGAATCCTCCAGCTTCAAGGCTCTAACAAACCACCAGGAGTGGCCCTTTAGGTCTCTATAGGTGGTGACCATGAGCTCTAGCACTAGTAGACAGCATCAGCAATTAGTGACAACATCAGGGGCCAATGTGCTCTCTCAATGATGATGGCGAAAACAGCGTTGTGTCAACGTCTGGAAAGACCCAGCCTTCATTCCTGCTGGGTTTCCACCAGCCTCAAAGGAGCTTCTCTGAGTTCTGGCTTCCGCGTGATTTGAGAGTGGATCAGTTAGAACTTTGGATTCCAGAAAGCAGTCTGCGGGGCTTTTGAACACTCAAGGGAGGGGGATCTGACAGGAGGAGAGACTAAACTCTTTCTAAATCTGTGAGGAGGGGGCTCCAGTGCTGTGTGATGCAGCACTGGGGGCTTAACCCTATAAAGGGGCATTTCCTAGTTATGCAAGGGGGTATTTTCATTTATTAATTTACATTTTCAGTCAGTTTGTCTAAAATGTTAAATCTGGAAACATTTTCAGAGTAATTCAATGGTCGGTGTCCTGATATACAGCATTCCTGACCCTACACTGGGATCTCTCAGATGGCCTTCTCTCTAGGACAGGGCAGCAAGGAAGGAGTTGGTGCTCCTGCAGGAAGCAGCCCCCGGGACGTTATGACAAAGCACTCACGGGAAACGTGCTGCCTTTATTCTCTCAGGAAAATAGAATGAAAGTCAATATTGCCCTCAGAAAGAAAACAGTCCTCGCGGCAAGACAGACGCTGGGACCTTTGTCATGCTTCTCTATGGCTTCTGTTATAGGAGTTAACATTTAAAAAAATGTAAAACAACATGAGAACATTGTTAAGATCTAATAACGCAGTGCAAAGCTGAGACTGGAGAAGATTAAGGAAACTAAAGTATTTATGTAAACTTTCCTCTGCTTTGACTTTTAAATATTTTGTACAAGCTCTCCTCTAACAAAGATTGAAGAAAAAAATAATTCTCATACCTTAATTAAAAAGCCACGTCTGATGTTAAAGAAGAAAATATTGTTATGGCTAGGCCCAGCCTCTTTATTTTGTATTTTACATTCTCATTAATTTGTCTCATTTCCCCCCAACCGAAGAACACATGACATCATCTCCATATTAAAGGACTGCAGGACTGTATAGATTTTTCTGCAAAGTTTTGAAACTGTAGGAACAGCCATACTCATAAATTGCTGGTGCTTAAAATGATCATGAGCTGTAAAAGCTTACTTTAATGGTTCTTAGCATATAAATGAGAGCAGAATTTGTTCTAAGCAAGTTATTGCAATCCTGGCACTTCCTCAGTGGGGCTGTTGGACTCACTGACTATATATGACTGACTATGTATTATGGTGAGGAATAAGTTAATAGCATATTCCTTTATCCACTCAAAATCTAGAGTTTCACAAGTAGAAATATTGACTTTTTTCAGAATCATCAACACACAGCAGATCACTATGAATAATTCTGATTTGAAATGTGGTGAGGTCCTAAGTCTAGCTAACTTTAGAGTAATGTGAGAAGCTTTCATATATGCATACATGTATATCCCTACCCCTGGAGATTTTGATTTAATAGGTCCAGAAATTGATTTCATAATTCTAGAAAGGTCTAGAATTAAAAAGAAAATTCACAGATTTTTCTGGGAATCAACCAGACTTGACAGCCACTGAAGTTATCTATCATCTATCTGTCTACCTATCTATATCTGTCTATCTATCTATCTATCTATCTATCTATCTATCTATCTATCTATCTATCTATCATCTATCTATCTCTAAATAGAGATACAGATTGTATCTAAAACTTGTTCATAACTTGATACCTTATAAATGTATTCTGAGGTTATTACATGAACCTTACAATCTGTTGAGGCAAGTAGGAAAATTTAAGGACAAAGTACTGAAGCTCAAAGACGGTCTAAAGCTGAAGTTCTCTTGGTTTGTGGTTGATAGGAATGAGATTCAAACCCAGACCCTCTTGTGTCAGAGCTTGAGCTCTTTTTCTATATCATATAGGGCTACAATAAAGTCTTGCCAGCAGTTAAATGCCATCTTTCTCATTCAGGATGGTGTGAACCACCCAACCTCTTAAGATGGAAGGGGTAGGAGGAGATGGGGAAGAAGAACCACCACTTTCTTTCTCTTTTCCTGAATAACCCAGTACTTTATGTGTTCAGTGAGGTGATAACCAAGAATATACAGTAGTTGTATTTATACTAGAAGTTCTTGACCTGATTGGGGCAAGAATCCCAAAGATACATGTATGGGTTTCAGAGGGTCTATGAACCTTTCAAGATTATATGTAAAATTTTGTATTTGCATGTAGTTGAAATATTAGCTATAAGTTTAGCATACTACTATGCTGCATTTCACATTCTTGTAGTACTAGTATCACCCTGATTGTCTTTTGGAGTTAAACTTCTTATTGTACACACTGTCAAAGGCTATTAATGAAGATACTCCATACTTCTACAGTCCAGGTCTAGGCACATGACTCATGTTAAGCTAATTAAACAGTCACGTGTTTTCATTTGCATCATGAACCGAGTAATACAAGACTGAAATAATTTGGAGTTTATTCATTCTAGCAGAGCTGCCTTGGGCAATTCCTATAAGTGGGACCCTTTAGAATTGCTTGATTCCTATTTTTTAGTCAATTTGTCACCCTCCCCTTTGTATCTGTGAACTCTCCCATATGCTTCCATAAATTATTTTTGTTTGTGTAATCAAAAGTGGTTCTGTGGCTTGCAACAAAAGAGCTCTAGTGACTGTGTAACTATTTTCTGGGGACAAAGTTCAACATTTTCATTAAACCTTCATTTCAGTCAGTGACCCCAAGAATGTTAAGTATTGCTGGTCTGAAACGACTGGGAAGGCATCTGACACCGTTCTTGGAAGTGGAGGTGGGAAGAGGGCTGGAGTGCTCTCACTATAGAATTTAAGTGGTAAGAACTAAACCTCACTGTATCCCTTCCTGCTTTTGTGCTGCATCTACACTTTAAGGGTGATGCTGACAGCACAGGTTGCATGATTGTGGAGACAATCCTTTGCGGCATCATTTTTCTTTCTTTACATCTCCTTTCCCACCATTCACCTCACAGTGACACATGAATGAATCTGTTTTCCTTCATTGTATAGAAAGTATTTATCTAAAACTGTGTTTCTCAAAATGTGGTTTAGGGGTCCACCCACGTCAGAATCATCTAGGGTCATTAAAGTAAAATCTATATTCCTTTCCTTCTGTTACAATGGATGAACTGTCCTTGTTTCTTCTGGTTAAGGCAATTCTTCCACTTGTGTACTGGGTGTTGTCCCTTCTAACCCACTCAAGGACTGTGCATCACAATTATCCCCCTGAATCTCCTCCTCATCAGATTCTGTCTATTGGATCATTCCCTTCAGCATATGAACACGTGTAGTATCTCCAGCTTTAAAATAATTTAGACCCATATTCACATGTAACTACTATTCACATCTCTGCTACTATCTCACATGTCTTTAAAACAATTGTTTAGACCCCATATTCACATGTAGCTACTATTCACATCTCTGCGCCCCTTTTAGCAAAACCCATTGAAAAACTCCCTATACGTTCTGATGAGGCAAAAAAGGGTTAGTAAAAGTGAACCCGAAGGGAGACTGTCGAGGGCTGCGTCCCCTCCCCAGGAACCACCTAGGCTCATCCCCTAGATATAAATCAAGGGTGTCCAAACATTCCTAAAAAGAGGAGATAAAACCCTACCTGGAGTAATCTGGTTTTGATGCCTGTGCAAACTGTTGAAACCTGTCCATTACTTGAACACTGGCCTCATTATAATACAATTAAAATGAACATTAAGGCTTGTCCCCCCACCCCCCGCCCCATGGGTTTTTCTGTATGCATTCTGGGTAAGAGCATATGTAGAAAGAAACTAGTTATATAACCAACATATGTCAATCAAATGTCCTCAGTCTATGTGTCACATCTTCTGCTGTGAGGAAATTTACCTACACTTTCCTATATAAGAAAAAGCTAACCTAAAGTTAGGTGCAGTTGTCTGCCCCGGCATCTTCTATGCTGGCATCTTTCTTCTTGAATAAACTTACTTCCTTGCTTTCCTTATTTCAGGCTGAGTCTGTGAATTTCTTCACCTTTTGCAAACAACCAGGGGTTAATTCCAAAGATGCAACACTTTTTCTTCTCATTCTGCCCCCAGGCAACTTCAATCAGGCTTTCATTCCCACTACTCCAAGAAACTGATTTTTTTTTTTTAAAGATTTTATTGGGGAAAGGGAACAGGACTTTATTGGGGAACAGTGTGTACTTCCAGGACTTTTTTCCAAGTCAAGTTGTTGTCCTTTCAGTCTTAGTTGTGGAGGGTGCAGCTCAGCTCCAGGTCCAGTTGCCACTGTTAGTTGCAGGGGGCGCAGTCCACCATCTCTTGTAGGAGTCGAACCGGCAACCTTGTGGTTGAGAGGACGTGCTCCAACCAACTGAGCCATTTGGGAGGCAGCTCAGCTCAAGGTGCTGTGTTCAATCTTAGTTGCAGGAGGCAGAGCCCACCATCCTCTGCAGGACTCGAGGGATCAAACTGGCAACCTTGTGGTTGAGAGCCCACTGACCCATGTGGGAATCGAACCGGCAGTCTTTGGAGTTAGGAGCCTGGAGCTCTAACCGCCTGAGCCACCGGGCTGGCCCCAAGAAACTGATTTTTTAAAGGTTGCTAAGTTACTAACAACCTCAGTTTTGTCAAACCCCATGGTCAATTCTTACCTTCCCAGCATCCTTTTACTCATTTGGTCACTTTTTAAATTATTTCTTCTTTTTTTTCTTTTTTTAAAGTGATTCAACATCAATGCTTTAATAAGTTCTACAGCTGTATTAAATTTTTTTACTTTTTATTTTTAAACTTTAAAAAATTTTAAGTGTTTTCCAGGACCCATCAACTCCAAGTCAAGTAGTTGTTTCAATCTAGTTGTGGAGGGCGCAGCTTATAATGGCCCATGTGGGGAATCGAACTGGCAACCTTGGTGTTAAGAGCACTGCGCTCTAACCAACTGAGCTAACGGGCTGCTCCACTTTTTTATTCTTGAAAAACTTTCTTCACTGTCTTCAGAGACAGCATGCTGACCTGGTTTTTCTCCTACTGCAATGGCTTATTTTTCCTTGATTTCCCCCACCCCCATTTTTCTTATCTATAAATTGTGGAGAACCAAAGGGCATGTTTTCCTGCTTTCTTAATCTATTCTCACCTCCTAGGTGAACATTTTCACAATTGAGACCCTTTAAATCTTTCCCTTCATGCCAGTCTTTAATATTTGATGGCCTTCTCAATGTCTTTACTAATATCTAATATGCATTTCAAACTTAATTTTTATGTCTATGTCTTTAAATCTGCTCCTTCCCCAGGGTATCCCAATTCAGTCAATAGAACCATCACACGTTTAATTGCTCAGGTTCAAAACCTCAGAGTCATCTTGACCTTTTTCTTTTTTCTTTTTTTTACATGCCCTATAGCCAACCCATCAGCAAATCCCATTGGCTTATCTTACAAAATATCTAGGATCCGATCACTTTCATCTTCAACATTCCCTCCCTAGCCACCATCATCTCCTGTCTAGCTCACTGAAATAGCTTCCTGACTGGTCTCCCCTATCCCTCACTGTACCCTCTGTCAATTTCCCACATACAAGCCAGAATGATAATTTCAGAAGGTATATCAGATCACATAATCCGCTATTCAAAATCTTCCAGTGGTTTGCATCATACTCAGAATCAAATCCAAATTATGTATCAGTACCCTATGATCTGCTCTGCGCCTATCGTCTTCAACCACACTTCTCATTCAATCAAATCCAAATTATGTATCAGTACCCTATGATCCGCTCTGTGCCCTCGTCTTCAACCACACTTCTCATTCACTCAGCTTTAGCTTTATGGGCCTTCTTGCTATTCCTGGATCATGTCAAGACTTCCTGTTTCAGAGACCATTACTTTTCCTTCTCTTTGGAATGACATTCTCCCCAGATCTTCAAGTTTAACTCAGGTCTCTCAATAAATGTTGTGTCTGGAAGACCCTCCCTGGTGGTCCTTTTCCCTGGGAGTTAGTCTCCCCAGGCTTCCAGTAAGCTGGTGGTGTTCCAGTTCTTGACCTGAGCAGTGAACACAGTGCAGAGATGGTTACTTTTAAATATAGGTTACATTATCAACTTTTAGTTTTTAATATGCTATATTTCACAGTTAAAAAAGACTTTAAAATGGAGAGAGGCAATTCCCAAATAAATCATTTTAAAGAGTTCCCCAGAGCTGAAGACCGTGAATTTCTAGATTGGAAGAGCCCAGTGAGAAATCAGCCTGATAGGGGAAAGAAGACCCACACTAATAAACACACTGTCTAGACTTCAGGGCAGAAAAGGGAATGGAGTAGCTGTGAGAGATGATGCTAGAGGTGCTGAGGGATGTGGAGAAAGGAGATAGGAGTGGTTCAGAGACAGATGGCAGGAGCTTAGACCAAGGTTCTTAGGCTGGAGATGCTTTCTGCAGCTTTTCTGCTTTTCAGTGATCTCGATTCCTATCTTGTTGACTCTCAATCAGGTTTTCCCCTCCAGTCATTTGAAAGCTTTCCTTTCACTCCAGTATCCCTAGATCTCTACAAAAGCTCACTCCGTTCTCTCCCTACGCTTTAAGATTTCTCTATCCCTACTCTTTTTTTTTGTTGTTTTTATCCTGTTTCTATCATGAAGTTTCTTCCTTTTATTTGCTAAGAAATCTTTTCATTCTTTGTTTTATTTATTCCCCACCCCCCCCCAATCTAAACTTGAACATCATTCCATCCTTGCCTAATTTTTCCTTATAGCATTTGTAGGGACCTAAATTATATTAGTGATTTATTTAATATCTGTGTTTCGATCCTACTAGAAAGGCTGTAAGCCTTGGGACAGCAGGGTCTTTGCCTCTCTCACTGCTTTAACCCCTGCTTCTGGAACAGGGGTTGGCACACAATAGGTGTTCAATAAATAATTGCTACATGAACAAATGAATCTGAGGATGTCTGTACAATTTGTTCACAGTTTCTATCATTTTGTTCTCAAGAAGCAGCACAGGGAAATGGGCAAAATTTAATCATTTTTCTCTCTCTACGGACTTTCTATTTTATATATATGGGGTTTCAATTGTTTCTTTAGATATGTTACATTTATTAAACAATAAAGACACTTCCATTTAAAATAAATTAGACAGTATCACTCAGTACTCTCTACCTACTTAGAATGCTTATTTTTCCTTTATAGAATAACACTGTTTGAAATTATGTCATATATTTATTTGTTTATTGTCTGTCTCCCTGTCTAGAATGTCAGTGCCACAAGGGAGACTTATTCTCGTTCATACTTATATCCTTTCTGCCTAGAACATCAATTGGCACAGTAGGTACTTTGGTTAATTTTAATTCTCTTCTCAAATTTACTGCTAAACCACAATCTCTGTGATGATACCCAGGAATCTGCATTTTTAATAAATTCCATAGATGATTCTATGAACTTTAAAATTTGAGAAGCATTTATCAAAATAATCGTTACTAGATCAATAAATACAGGACTACCAAGTATTGCTGAATTTAGGGAATAGTCTGATTTTATTATATTTTAACTCAAATTACCTTATTTGAGAACAGATTGAGAAACTATAGAAGGGTAAGAATAGAAGTGCATTCTTGTGCTCTTCCAATGGTACTGTTACAATACAACCTGGTAGAAGGAACAGCTCCCTTCATCTTTTCTTTTAATATTTACAACTAGTGTGCTCACTTTTCCCTTTTTATTCAGAATTTAAAAAGATATAACAATGGTTGGGTGTTTAAGTATTATAAATTATAAATTACATGAGTGTAACCTACTTGTGAGCTGTGTGGATTTAAAATATTCATCTTATAAGGTTGTTGTGTAATATATCACACCCGGACAGAAATAAATCTTGTTCAGAGAACATTCTGTCAGGAAGCTTCTTACCTAGTAGTAGTTTTGGCCACTCTGAGACCCAAGTATCTATATACATAATAGTTAGCAGTATTCTTTATCACCTTTGTGAAGGTGACAAAAAAAATTTTGGGAAAATTATTCAACCCATAGTCTATAATGACAACTATTTATAATTTGCCATATATCTATACCTATATCTGTATCTCAAAGTTAGAAAGATTCTGCTGTCAGTCTTCAGTCATTCTTTTCACTTTTGGAAACTAAATTAACCATCTCCCCCATAGTGCTAAGGGAATAGTTTGGGTTCTCTTCTTACTTTCCCTTAAATGTTTGCTTCTTGAGAGGGACCTTTATGACCTGGTCTCAGCTTTTACTATGTATTTATCTTTCAGTCAAATCTCTTAAGACCTGAATCTTTAGCAGAGGATATATATCGAAAATTTTGCTCCCTTTCAATGTACTCTAGAAATTGTTGGTTATGGTTCTATTTTGCCACTTCTTACTTGGTGTACCAACATGATAATAGATATCTTCTGCATTGGTCAAAACCATGCATCACAAAACCAAGTGATTGTGATGATGGTTTTAAAACATGCCTAAAAATTCTTTAACTCTTCGCCAATCCAGAGGTGGACTCTAATTCTCCTCTCCCTGTCTACGGAGTGGCCACAGTGACTCACTTCTAAAGAATAGAATGTGGCAGAACTGCCACTATGTGAATAACTAGGTTACGTTAGAAAAAGCCCAACCTTCTCTCTTGGAACACTCACTTTGAAATACAGCATCATGTTCTAAGAAAGCCCAGGACACATAGAGAGGCCTAGTTGACAGTTCCTATTGAGATCTCAACCAATAGTCATCAATAACCACCGGACAGGTGAGTGGGGAGGCCTTTGAGATGCCTCTACCACCAGCCACTATTTGACGGCAACTGTTTGAGAGGCTGGGAGTACAGCTGACTAGTTGAGTCTAGTCAACCATCATAATCCTGAGTGATAATAGTGATGATTATTATAGTTTGACACCACTAAATCTGAAGTGGCTTGTGATTTTGCAATTGGTAACCAGAACAGCCATGATAGTCCCTTGGCAAAATTTAAGTCTGCGCTAGGCATCTGATCCTTTAACTTTGTTAAGCCTGTGCTGTTTTCCTCTCTGAAATTTATGATGCCAAATGCTGACTCATGTTGAGTAGTGATTTTAGAAAAAGTGGGCCTGAAAGAGAATTAGGGACCAAAGGAGACAGCAGAATGGCACATTTTTCTTCACTATAAAAAGAAGAGACTTAGGAGTTGCAGAGAATTCAGATGAGCAGAGAATTCAGGGGAAAATGGTGATGAAAGGAGAGTTGATTACTGGACTGAGAGCATGGCCCCAGCAGGTGGTCTCTCACCTCCTCCTTTACCCACTCCAATCCAGTGTACTCACTATGGCTGGATAATCTTTCTAAGGCATTAATCCTATCACTCACCTACTTAAAAGACTGAAATACACCGATGCATTGTCTTCAGTATAAAAGTATGGCACCCAAGGATTTTTATGAACCCTGCCTGTGCCACTGCCTGTCTCTGTGGCCTCAGAATTCCTCCCACACGCTTCCTACACTCTGTTTCAATTACGCCCATCACAACTGCACATTCCCTGCACATAATTTTGTACTTGCTCTTCCTTCTCTTGGAAAGTCTTCCCCATCCTTTTTTCCGCAGTCAATTCCTATTCATCCTTTAAGTCCAGCTTTAGTGTTGGCTTCTTCAAAGTTGGTGGTATTACATACACATTGCACGTATTTTCTAGGCTTACCTCTGTCCTAGGACTTTCTGCCTGGAATTGTCCTTGTCTATCTCCTCACCAGGGTGTGAACTCCTTGAAAACAGGGCTTGTGTCGTCCAAATCCTCAGAGCCCATCGTCTAGTAAGTGGCTTGTGGTAAACACTCATGCATATTCCTGAATGAATGAATCATAGCAGACAGTAGGGGGTGTGGGTGGGGTTAAACTATTGTTGGTCCTCCTAACTAGGAGGAAAGTGTCATTGTGATATTTAATACTTGCAATGTGACTACTTCAAAGCTTAGGATGAAGTGAAACACATGGGTTGTAAGCTGTGAAATTGCCTTGGAGTGGACTCTAGATGGGAATAGGATGAGGAAATCGAATAATTCCAAAATAAACTGACAGAATACATTCTTTGTACCTCTAAGTTATTTTTCTTTTTTCTTCTTCCATGTTATCTTGCACAAAGCATTTTTTTGAAAAATGAATTTAATTAATTTATTTTGTATCCTATACAGTTTTATGTGTTTGTGGGGAGGAGATGTGTGGGTATACGTGAACAATATGGGTAATTTTGTGGAATGTTACAGCCAGTAGTGTGCTAGAGAGGATCATATATGCTTGTAAGAGCCAATTGTTAAATTTTCAGGAGTCTTGCAGTCACTTATTAAATACAATTAACTTGAAATTTGGTGGGAATACTTATGACACAGAAAACAGCAAGTGCTGCAGGTCATAGCTCTTTTCCCTATACCCAGCTGGTTGTTAAACATTTACTCGTTCATAACTGGATAAAGTCCTATTTTACTCAGTAGTAGTTTTATGCTCAAAGACTTCACAAACTATGTCCTTTGTAACCTTGCGAGAAATGAAAGATGCCATAAAGGAACCTATCCCCTATGTAGGCAGATGACTGGAAGAACTAGGCAATCTCCTTAGGTTATGTCCAAAACTTGAAACCTTCAAGCATAATAGAAATATCACCCTGGTTTTGTGTCACAAATATATTTTCCGTATATTGTCAATTTGGGGAGCATGTTCTACTGAGATAACTAAAAAGGAGAAAGAGCTACATTTTTTCTGATGTGAAACTTTTGTCACTACTAAATAATGTTTTCTTTGTCTTTTTAAAAAATTTATAGTAAAATGCTAAATGATTCAAATGTAAGCTTAATATTTAAAAATGTATACATTTACTCATTCCATAAATAGTTATCGAGTGCGTAGATCTGTATAAGAGGCTACCGTGGTAAATACGACAAAGAGGCCTGCCCTCATGGAGCTCCCAGTCAAAATGGGGAAAAAGTCAGAAAATATTCCTACATGTCGTTATTCCTACATTCGTTACATGTCGTGAAGAAACTCTGAGGGAAGAGGAGGAAGTAAGTGCAAAGCTAATAAAGCTGAAGCTTCAGGATACAGTCTCCATTCCCTATATACATGTAAAGACCCTCCGGTAAAGGGAACACTGTCATGTTTTAAAACCTGAAAGGAGGCCAAGGTGCCTAGACCATCAAATGAGAAAGAAGCTGGCACATAATGGGATTGCAGAGTTAGGTAGGGATGAATTCATGGAGGGCCTTTCAAAAGGGGTTAAAGATTTTAGACTTTCTCCTAAGTATAATGGGAGGTCCATAGAGGGTTTTAAGCTGAGGAGTGACATATTTTAAAAGATTGCTCTGAACTGCTGTGTAGAGAATGGATTAGAGTGGAGGGGGGCAAGGCACATAAAGCCTAATGAAAGATGGTCCTGTTATGAATGGGGCGAGCAAAAGATTGCCTAGGAGAATGCTAGTGGCATTGTTATTATGAGGTCTCTTATACTGAATGTCTTTTTTAACGACCTGGAAGGAGTAGTAAAAATAATTTGATTACTCTTGCAGGCAGTAATAGGGAATTACTCATAAAAGTGGAAAAAGACATAATTTTTAAAGTTTTAGAAAAATTATAACTAGTTAAGAAATAAAACCACATTAATCCTGAAAATCTGTGTAGACCTGCATCAAACATCCAAGAATTTGTCAGGTCTCATGGAAGACTGCATTGTGAACAAAAGCACGTCGTGTCCTGTGTGGTTTTGATTCTGAGAGCTTTATGTTGTTTAGTTCAGCAGAGCAGCTGCTTCCAGTTAACTACTCATGCTTTTAAGTTCTACTTCTAACAGAATGACTACTGACAATCTATTTAAAGAGCTAGCGGGAGGATGGCCATTCATGTTAAAAACCGGGACAGCCTCACTTGTGCCATGAAAGAATCAAAGAATCCTCTGCTACCATAATCAATGGGAAGCTCTATAAATGAGATACCATCAAGAGTCTATACAGAACAGAAAGTAAAAATAATTATTGAATAATCTAACTGGCCTTGAAAGATTTATATGCTATTTGTTGATTCTTATCACAGATGGAGCATGGAAGAGTGATAAAATACAATTCAATGTTCAAGTCACAAAAGTGTGAATATTTAGCTTCCATTATGTTCAGTTGTTGACAAAACTATCCAAATAAAAAATGTAACTTGAGGGCCAGCCTGGTGGCTCAGGTGGTTGGAGCACTGTGCTCCTAATGCTGAGGTCGCTGGTTCGATTCCCACATGGGCCAGTGAGCTGCACCCTCTACCGCTAAGACTGTGAAAAATGGCTCTGCCTGGAGCTGGGCTTCCCTGAGCAGCCAGAGGTTGGTGTGAGCTGCCAAAGGCTACCGTGTGCTGCCAGGAGTGGCTGGTGGCCAGTGTGAGTGGCTGGCAGCCGCTGTGAGCGGCCGACCAAGACCGGTGGCCAACTGCCTCAGCCTGTGGGGAGTACAAGGCTCATACTACCAGCATGGGCCAGGTAGTTGTGTCCTATACAACTAGACTGAGAAACAACGGCTTGAACCAGAGTGGGGGTAGAGGGGGACAGGAGGTGGAAGAAGGGGGGAAAAAAGAAATCCAAATTGAACTGTTATGGACAAAAGCATTAATTTAAGTTATATCCTTGGAGAATATTCTGTTCATTCCCCCAAATGAAAGATCATTTGTCTTCTGTTATATAAGTTTAAGTCATACTGGCTATAAACTGGCTGCTTCTTGTCTTAATTCCACTTATCAAATCAAACAGAGCAGATGGTTGTCTTAATGCAGCCTATTTCATTCTGAATCACCACCAAATAATCAACACCGCTAGTTTGGCGTGTAGGGAAATTAAAGTGCTGATGACTCGTCTTTAGGTTTGCAACTACAGTTTATTAATTTTGATTTTCATGATTATTACATATGTTACCAAGGGAGTAGGGTAATTGCCATAGTGAACAGTATTCATTCCATCCTCACCTAAACTAAAGTGCTGCTACATTTTCTTTTCCCCAAGTAGAGAGAAACTATTAGTGCTGCTACATTTTCTTTTCCCCAAGTAGAGAGAAATAAGATATTGGGGATTAAATAGGTTATGAATGAAGATAAATAATGTAAACAATTTGTGATGCTGATGGTTTGTATGTGATATGATGAGGTTAGATGCTTGATTAGAAATGTGTCTAATCTTGCACAGTCATGTGATTTTTAAATGAGCTGAGCTGAGTGAAAGATTTTCCAAGTGCTGTAGTGAATTAGCCTCTTTGATAAATTGTTCCCTTCAGGCTTTGTAGATGGGAGCCATGAAACTACTAAGTAGTGCCCCTCCATGGGTTAAATGGCCAGGATCCAGGCTGGTGCCTAATAGTGTAATCCAGCAACCAAGGTGTTATCATGGTTTTGGTACTGTGGGGTACTTCTTCGGTAGGACTCCGTCTGAATAATCTTTGGGTAAGGTGTGGGAAGGAAAAAGGGAGGGAGAAATGGAGAGAGAGGGAGGAAAGAGGAAGCAGGGGGAGAATTTCTAGATGACAGGCAGCAACAGCAAGAATGTTGGAGGAAAGTGAATCCACTTTAAATCCCATATTGTCTAGATCTGAGGATTAGCAGATAGAAAGATACATAGGTAAAGCTATAAAAATAATATCAGACATAGTAAACTGAAATGCGTACAGGAGCCAAGCAAATCACATAAATGTAAACAGGGACTGGGAGGGTCCCATAAAAGTGTGAAGCAAGCTGCAAGTAAGATATTTATGTTTTTATTGCAGCCAAGCACAACACCCATTGAGTTACGGTGTCTTTAAGATACAATTTGAACTAAAAGAAAATGAACCTATAAAACACACTGAGGTTGATTTGTGACCCCTAAGGTACTACACTTAGAGTTCGAACTTGAGCAATTGCATGCAGTGAGAGAATTTTTTGCAATGACTGTAAAAGCCCTGAAATCAGAAATTGTTCCGTCTAATGGAGGCAAGCAAGATAAAAGAATATTTCAGAATCATGTTTTAAAGGCATGTGTGACCATGGGTTCTTTTTCCAATAAATTCCCAAATGTGGAGAGATTAGAGTTAATACCAAAAGTTCATTTTATGTTATTCTCTGTGTGTTTTTGGTATATATTTGCCTACATTAGCACTTTAGTAAACTTTTCACAATTCATTTCTTAGCAAGGAATTAGTCATTGTCAACTCAGCTCTTTTTTCTGTAGTGTTACATTTCCAAGTTTAGTTCATTCTTCATTGTCTTTGGTCTGAATTCTTGTAAACTTGCTCTCACTAGTTTTTTTGTTTGTTTGTTTTGCCTCCAGTTTCCACTTCCCCTAACTCATTTTTTCCAGCCATTTCCTTGGGGAAGGCCTGGGACTGGTCCACTTAGGATTTCCATCAAGGGGCCAGTAGTGGGAATTGAGTATGAGAATGCAAGACCAGCATAGACTTTCTTGCTAAAAATGGTCTAGAAGTGGAAGAAGTAAATAGGCCCATTGAAATATGAGTTAATTGGGCAATGTGTTAAATGTTGGAGGGTCCAAATACCAAGGCCAAAGGGCCAAAGATAGGAGGATGAGTGAAGAATTTGGAATGGGTCAGGGTGAAATCAGGTGAGGAACATACAAGGATGTCCATAGATCATGTCTATTGGTCAATGGGTGAGTGCATGGTGGTTGGAGTGTCAGGCTGGGACTGGGATAGAATATTTATTGTTCTTGTCACCATTGTTAAAGTGGATTAAAACTTGAATTGCATCATGTAACTCTCTTCTGACAAACATGCTTAGGATTCTGCTCAGAATCCCACCACTAACTCTGATACTCTCTGATGTAGAGTCACAAAATCCTGGTGTATTGCAATCCACTAGGTATCTGCAGTCACATTTAAGTGTGTCTCATGTAATTTGTTACTTGTAATAAAGTGCTGGAGTTTGTGCAGCATTTTTTTTTCAGTACAAATTAGGGCAGTTTGGTGCGCCAATTCATATTTTGTCAGTTTCTCTTGTATTTGTGGGGCGTTTTCGTAGTAGAAATGAAAGGTACAGTGTTACAAGAGAGTCTTGAAGAATTGCATATAACCTGAGGCCCATCTTAGTTATGCTGAAAATTTGCAAGGTACTACCTTTCCTAACGTTCTGGTAGTTATTACCGAAAGGTAATACGAATTACTGTAATGTTGGGCTTTATCAGACTATGTTGTGCCCGTAGGCATGTGTTGTGAATGAGAATGTTATCTGTTATGTCTCTTTTGGGGAAAAAACATGTTGAGATCTGCTAGCAAAATCCAAGCTTGTTAGTTTGTGTTGTCCTGAACGGTCTCAATCTTTCCCCGCCCCTGCAGGTGTGCCAGATTCCCCACACTTCTTATAGAGTCACCTTTCCATGTTTTTCAGTTGCCTTTCCTTTTGCCTGAAATGGCTAAGGCTGCTGTATTGCCTAATTCCAGAAAGCATTATTTCCGTTGCATTGTTTTTTTTTTTCCCCAGTTGTTGTTGTTTGTTTTCCTTTATTTTTTTTTTATTGGGGAAGGGGAACAGGACTTTATTGGGGAATAGTGTGTACTTCCAGGCCTTTTTTCCAAGTCAAGTTGTTGTCCTTTCAGTCTTAGTTGTGGGGGGGGCGCAGCTCAGCTCCAGGTCCAGTTGCCATTGCTACTTGCAGGGGGCGCTGCCCACCATCCCTTGCGGGACTCGAGGAATTGAACTGGCAACCTTGTGGTTGAGAGCCCACTGGCCCATGTGGGAATCGAACCGGCAGCCTTCGGAGTTAGGAGCATGGAGCTCTAACCGCCCGAGCCACCAGGCCGGCCCTCCATTGCATTCTTGAGATGTGCTCTGGAAAGTGGGAGGTGGATAGCATTCACACAGGGGAATGATGTCCCTGAAGTTGTACCAAAAACTGGTTTTTATTTTGGTTCCTTTCCCTAGCAGGTATATTTATTGGACTTTATTCCCCCTTAAAATTTTATTATTAGTGTCCTCTCTCAAAATTATATTAATTATATGTGATCACTTAACTTTTGAAATAAATCAGAGGTTTGCAAATTTTAGAAAATATAGCAGTATACCCTTATCGTATTTCTATTCCCATTCTCACCACCTGAGGTTGTCAATGAAAACAATCTGGTGCAAAAAAGAAATTCTTTTTTCAACAACTTTTTTAAAACTCATGCAAACATCTAAATGTGAATATTTATATCTGTATCTTTGGACATTATTTATTTTTCCAAAAATGAGATCCTATAACTTTTCTACAATACCCTAGACTTTCCCATATCTCAGTATTTACAGATATAACTCATTCTTTTTTTAAGGGCTGCATTTAGAGTCATTGAGGGGTATTGAGAGTTAAATGTTAGGATGACCAAGAACTAAAGGCCAAAGGGTCAAGGATAGGTTCAAAGTGAGAGGATGAGCCAGGAATTTAGAGTTGGGTAGAGCTCAATCAGGGTGAGATCAGGTGAGGAACACATAAGAATGGTCCATGGCTTGGGTCTAAGAATGGTCCATGGCATTGGTCAGTTGGTGTGTATGGTGATGGGAGTATCAGGCTGGTGGTCTAAAGGACAAGAACTTCCTGCAGCATAACAGTTAATGATCCAGCTCATTCTTTTAATGGCATGCATTCTTAGCTTGAATGCACCATGATTTATTCAACTCTTCATCTATGTGGATTGTTATAAATTTTTATCAACTTTTCCAGTTCTGGAACAAACATCCTTGTTATGTACCCTTAGGCTCTGCAGCTTTTGTCTCTAGAGAGCCCCAGAAGCAGGTCTGAGAGGTTAAAGGCCGTGTCTACTCAAATAGCCCAGCTATTCTCCAAAGTAGCTGCTGCAATTCTCATCTCTTGGATATTTTCTCAATAACAGAATATACTTTTAAATTACATAGGTCACAATCTTATTTTTTTACACTGGTGCTCACACTTTGAGTTTGTGGATTGAAAGCCTAAAGTTGAAGATTTTTATCAGAAAGAATGTCTAACAACCTGATTTTCTGTTGACAAAATTATCCATGAAGCCAACAGAGGATTCTAGTGATCGCCTTGGAACTTGGTAAAGATTAATTTATTTAACTTAAGTAAAATAGAAAGACTGAGAGATAACAGAATCTGGAAAACCCACCCAGGTGGGAGTGAACAGGAGAACAAACCCCACTCAAAATTCTAGGAGAACATCTGGTCCAGATGATAAGTCATGGAGTGAGGAGAACAGATGGCACTAGAGAGGCCCACAGCTGAGCCTTCTGGGGAATTCAGGAGCAGAAGATATTTGAAGACTTAGGAAGGCAGTAGGCAAGCAGTTGGCATTAGGAACACTTGTTGGAAAGAAGCCAGGACCCAGGCACAGGACTGGGCAACAGGGAACCATGGATCACTGGGAGAAGTTTAGGTTTTCTAAACTATACAGACCTGCTTTCCAAGTCTGGCCCTGTTGCCAACTAATTCTTTGACCTGGAATAAAATATTTCATCTTCGTGGGTCTCAGTTTCTTTATCCAGGACTTGGCTCAGTGTGTAGCCCATACAAGACATATACACAATGTTTGTTGGCATTTCTAACACTGCTCATTTTTACTCTGCCAAAGGGTACACTAGCAGGTGGTGTGTGAAATGAGGTGATGGTTGTAAATCTAGTCACCATCCAGTGTGCCATGTTTACCTTATCTTCCTGAGTAGCACTCCAGTTGTCCACTGGAACTAGGACTCTTTGTCTTCTTTCCTGGGACCTCCTGCCAGTGTCTTCTGCTGGGCAGTTAATCCGAAAAATTATAGGAAACCTTGAGGTTGTCATTTGCCTGACTTCTAGTGATACCAGTGTCTGTAATGACCTGACACAGGGCTCACTTACTGGATTATCCCTTCTTGAATTTCTATTTCAGGTCACCCTTTCCCTCTAGTACTTAATTCTAGTCTCTCTCTTGTCCATTGGCCTACTTTCATAAAGTCCCCAATATGCTCCCCAAACATACCTGAGTTATGACACAGAGCAGAAAGGAGGCAAGGCTAAAACCAGACTCTGATGCTGAATTCTCAAAGTGTTGAATCCATACCCCTAGAAACCTTTTGCCTAAGGGTCTTGTTTAGTTCTCAGGTAGGAAGTGAGTGAGCCTCTCACTTAGGAGGCTATAGACACTGGGAACCATTCAGAGCTTGGCAATGTCAGTGTTTGTAACTGGGCATTCATTGCTTTCATGGAAGATATGCTGTATACCAAGTACTTCTTGAACTGGTTAGACTGCATTGATTCCAACGTTCTGAGAACAAGAAGGCACTTCTCAGGAAAGTATTTTATAAAGGTCTGATTCATTATGTTAACAACAAACAAAAAAGTCAGTAGCATAACAAGCAATAAAAGTAATAACCGTGCAGTGCGTACACCTGCTGTTTTTGTCTGCTCAGAATCCATTTTCCATTCTCCAGGAAACGATATTTCAATTTTCCTTTGGAACCCCCCTCTTATCCCTACCTCTGAGTCCATGCCATGAGCAGGTGACCCAAGTATAGCCAATCAGCATATTTCAGTTGCTAGTCATGGCTTCAGTTCAACAGTGAACTGATCCAATGAAGTTCAATCTCAAGACTTTTGCTGGAACTGTTAGGAAAGAGATTTTTTCCATTTGCAGTGGTATTTAAGCTGGTAGAATACTGAGCCTGGAGGTGCTTGTGTTACTCTTGCCAAGTTATGGGAGGAGCCTACTTAGCTGAGTAGGTATTTAATGCCACACTGCTTCCTGGACTGTTTAGTTACACAAGCCATTATATTTTTATTATTTTACTTAAGCTGGTCTTTTTCGTTTTTCAGTCACTTGCAACCAAAAAACTCCTGAATAATTTAGATGGGTTCCTAAGATTTTGAAATCCAAAGCTAAACTCAATGCTACTGAACTGAAGACTCTTCTAAAATATATATTTATAAAAATATAAATAATAAATCTGAGGAATCAATGTGGTTCCTGCCCATCATTGAGACAAAAAGAATTCTGAACTAAAAACATGGTACTCCTTCTTCCAGCATTAAAAATAACATACCATGTAACAAAAAAGAATCTACCAGATTGCATTTTTCAGTGGTATTACTGTCACCTTTGAGCACTGAAGGTAAATGTTATAAATTCATCTGAGATCAGATGTTGAATCAGATTATTTCTAGAGTCCCTTCTAATTCTTTACAAACTATGTAGACAATAGGGTGTGATTTGGTTTGTCATCACATGGGAAGGACTGAAAGAGAGCCATGGACAATGTGAGTAACATGATATTGTATGCATATGTAGATTTTGGAACCAGGCAGACATGGGTTTGAATTCTGGCTAAATGACCTTGGAAATGTACTTAACCTCAGCGTTTCAGTTTTATCATTTGTAAAATGGGGATGGCAGTACCTACTTCACTATCAAAGATCAAGTGAAATACCACATGTTAAATCTACTCTTGTGTTTGATGCATAGAATTTTAGTTTTTGTTTTCAAGTTCTATGAAAGTGACTTAGTTATAAATAAAGGTTCTTAAATTACCTGTTATGCTTTTGTATAAATGACTCCCTCATTCAAGCCCAGAATGAATCTTTTTGTTAAGTGTTTGGCACATAAGACTCCCTTTCATCCTAAACTGGTATATTTTTAAGTGTTTTGAGTTTAGATTTATTTGAGCAAAATAAGTGGCAATGATGGGAAGCTGAGGTTTACCAAAGACTAATTTAGAAAAAAAAAGGCATAACTCTGGCTCAGGTTGACAAAACAGCCATTTAAAATGCAGACACTAAGACCATTGGAAAGAAAGCTGAGTGATTTGTAATGCATAATGTTGAAATGCTATATGCTATATCGATTGCACTACTGAGTGGATGTTTTGCTTTTTGATATGCTCTATGTTTTTAAAAGTTTTGTGTGAATTATAGATGATACCAAAGTATTTGCTAAGTCCCAAATAGCATCTTTCTTCTCATTTGATTTTTATTTTTGTTGGAAGTACATGTTTAGATGATGCTGAAACCATAAATCTTTCTTGATGGTTCTCTGTTAGTTTTACTAAGTAGTAGCCAGAGCTGGCTTCCATTTATGGCCTTGAATGTTAAACAGCACTGAAAAATGTTAAGTTGTTAGATAACTGACTAGTTTTCTCAAAGCTCTTCTGGGAGGCTGAGAATTAACCAGGCTCTCACTTTCTTTTTCACACTCCAAAGGGAAAATGGTAATTCACTATTAACTTTACAGCAGTGGCTTAACATTCCGTTTCTTCTAGTTCATAATTCACTCAGGAACTTGTACAGAAGCCCTGTGTAAAGTGATTTCATTCCGCGAGGAATTTCCACCCAGAAGCATTGCCCTGACACGGGGAGTACACGATGCTCCCAACTACAGGGCGCTGCATGACACTTGGCCCATAAGAGGACCTCAAGACATGTTTGTGGAATCAATAAAAAACAACCACCGTACTTCTCTGCCCAAATATTTCTGCTCACAACACATCCAAATTGATTTAAACTGAAGGAGATGGAAAGTAATGCTGTGCTACGGAGAACATGAATCCGGGCCTGTTGGTTTTGCTAGTCAGGCCCCTTGATGTATCTTTCAGGGACAAGTCCCATGAGACTATGATTCAGGAACATGGTGCTTTTCCTGGATGGCAAGACAGCATCAAGATCCTTCTGGGACTTGCTTTGTTTTTTCCTGAGGGCTTGATGCGCTATTTTTTATTCTCCCCATTCATTTCTGACCCTCTAACACTCATCTGTTTTTCAGATTTTTTTTTTTTAATTTGGTCTTGTGGTTTTTATGTTAATGGAAAGATTCCAGCGATTTAAGCTTTTATTTTAAAGAACCTTACATGGACACATTAAAAACATCACCTGTGAATTCTTCCCTTGTCTATTTAAAGCCACATGTATTTGTCATTTTTTTTTTTTCAGGTGGATTGGAAGCAAATGCTCTGTAGATGGCTACCATTGTTGAGCAACTTAGTCTGGCCTAGGCATTCTGTGTACATTTTCTCTTTTAGTTCTTACCACGAACCTATGGAACAACTCTGAGACATTATTTCCATTTTACGGATGAGAATACAGAAGCTTATAGATGTTAAAGTTCTTTTTGGTTAAGGACAGTGTTTTGGTCTTTAACAGAGATGGAAGGAAACGTAAGCAAACAGTGCTATGTGTGGACAAAATACTTTAGAACTGAATATATCTTTATGGTTAATTTTTTATTTATGATATACGATGTTTCATTATGAATGTATTTAAACACATTTATTTTACAATTCTAGAAATCTCTTTGAGCCACTCCAAGGTCTTCTGTAGTTTTTATGTAATTTGACCTTTCAATGCCCACCTCCCCTTTCTCCCTATATCACCACTTACTTTCTAAAGTATTGAGCTCTCAGCTCAGATGTTACCCTTCAGAGATGCCTTCTAGACCCTCCCATCACTCTCCATCCTATACCCATGTCCTATTTCAGTTCCTTCATAACCTTTATTATTATTTGAAACCACATTTTAAATTTGTTTGTATCCCTAACGAGAGTAGGGGTTGCTTAGGAGAACAGTCCTTATTCGTCTTATTCCCCTTGGCATCCTCAGTCCCTAGAACAATGCCTGGATGAATTACAGCATGTTCTTCAAGATGCAGACTAAAGTAAATGACATGACCCTGGTCCCTAAATAGTGGGGGGTTAGCAAGGGCAAGACACAGAGGCACGGATAAACGGAAGATACATGGCAACACTCCCTTTTTGCCAGCTGCTGTGTTGTCCTTCCAGCTCAGCCCACTAAGGTGGGTATAATTAGCAAAAGCTATATGGTCTGTCTAAACAAGTGCCCAAGACTCAACATGAAGTGATCTTTATCTGGGTCCCTACAGGCCTGGCTGGTTTGTATGAAGCCTGAGCAGCCTCAGTAGGCACTCCTAACTTCTGGGACATTAAATCAACCTGAACTAATCCTAGGGACTTCTGTTTCAATCTAGGGTATTTGTAGATTGCTTTGAAAATGACCCAACTTCGGGATCCCTGCAAATGACTGTATTGAACCCTACTCACCTGGCACTATACGAATTGTTTTAATACCATTTAATTTCATCTTCAAACACAGGTAGAAATAGATACTACTATTATCTTCGTTTTCAGATGAGGAAAGTGCAGCTTGGAATGGATAAGTGACTTGCCCAGGTCCCACATCTAGTAGAAGGGGAATGCAAATCCAAGCTAACTCTTCCCAAAGGTGATACTTACTGTCCCATTGGCAATAAGGACCCATTTTGATCTCGCCTATAATTTCTAGGACAATTGTGTTTATCTGCTATGAATAAATGCTCACAGTCTGAGGATGAGCCTAAGGGACATTGGCAAAAACTTCGTTTGGAAGTTAAAAAGAAGTCAAGTTAAATAATCATATTTAAGTCCTGATAAATGGAAGTCTTATGCAAATCAGTTTTTGAAAAGAGTTGATCTTTATTGATTAGAATTGTATATGTACTTTGGAGACAGATGTGGGTTCAAAGCACAGCAGTTATTTAAGGGCTGTGCAACCGTCAGTAGATTTTTATCCTTGTAAGACTTAATGTGGATTCTAGTGCTTATTTCACAAAATTTTTCCAGGGAGAGCAGCTAATTCAGTGTCTGACACATAAAATGGAGGGCAAAACTTGATTTCATTTCCTTTAAATATTGTGGTTGAGAATTTTTTGATCATGCTGCTTTATTCCTCCCTCCCCCCTAAATTTTATGTTCTCCCAGGATTTATGTTAAAATTTTATTTCTATTCTTTTTATTTCTTTTTTTTTTTTTTAAGATTTTTTTATTGGGGAAGGGGAACAGGACTTTATTGGGGAACAGTGTGTACTTCCAGGCCTTTTTTCCAAGTCAAGTTGTTGTCCTTTCAATCTTAGTTGTGGAGGGTGCAGCTCAGCTCCAGGTCCAGTTGCCGTTTCTAGTTGCAGGGGGTGCAGCCCACCATCCCTTGCGGGAGTAGAACTGGCAACCTTGGTTGAGAGGATGCGCTCCAACCAACTGAGCCATCCAGGAGCTCAGCTCAAGGTGCTCTGTTCAATTTTAGTTGCAGGGGGCGCTGCCCACCATCCCTTGCGGGAGTTGAGGAATTGAACTGGCAACCTTGTGGTTGAGAGCCCACTGGCCCATGTGGAAATCAAACCGGCAGCCTTCACAGTTAAGAGCATGGAGGTCTAACTGCCTGAGCCACCGGGCCGGTCCCCATTTTATTTCTTACTTCAGGCAGAGTTTAAGGTCTTAATTCATTTCCTAAGATTTACGCATTACTGCTCTGAAAAATCTCTTGGCCATCATAGTAGCTGTTAAAGTTCGCTTTTGCCCTTCACTGAATCTTCCCAGACCTCATTTCTGACCATAGTCTTTATTTAACGGCTTATATTTCACCACTGTTAACCACCATGTTTCCCCGAAAATAAGACCCAGTTGTACCATCAGCTCTAATGTGTCTTTTGGAGCAAAAAGTAATATAAAACCCAGTCTTATATTACATAAGACCCGGTCTTATATTATGTTATAATATTATATTATACCAGGTTATATTATCGTATTATATTAAAGACCCAGTCTTATTTTAATATAATTAATTTTTGCTCCGAAAGATGCATTAGAGCGGATGGTCCGGCTAGGTCTTTTTTTCAGGGAAACACAGTATTCATGAATCTATGTCACAGCTTCTTCTGATGTTATCCTAAAAGAGTTTCTCTCAAACCATACTTCTGAAAAGTTGGGGCATACGACTTTGAGAGAATATTCTTATTACTTTAGGAAGTTTGGATTGCTTTTAAATCATTTTTATAGTCACTATACAGAAACATTCGTGGTAAGAAATAAAAGTTCAAATATAAAGTGGCTTCGTCATTGTCTATATCAATAATGAAAACAAAGGCTATTGAATTAGTTGGAACAATGAATCTGAGAGTGAAATTATTCAGGTAGAAATAGCTAGCTATACTATAAGTCCAAGCCAGGCAAGAAGCTACCTTGAATATGAGAGAGACAATGTAAAGACAATAAAATGTGAATTGTCTATAACATTTCTCTTGGAATAAGATCACTTCCTTTACACTTGACAGGCTACATCTAATGAAATTATCCACAATTTTTATTCTGTTTTTAAGGCAAAACAAGATGGATAGCTTGCATATTTATCACAGATATTTCAGGACATAGTTGCAAAATGATAAGAAACTTACTGTTCTTTTTACAAATTTCTATCTTTCTCTTATTCTTGAAACCTTGGCTTCCAGGTCATGTTTTGTTATCCAAATCACTCCTAACTTATCAGGGGTGCAACAGGCTGCCATGGGCATTGGAACCTCAAGTACTACAATCTTTCTGACTCGAAACTGCCTAAAGCTGTATCCCTCAATCAGGATCCTGCATTCTTAATTTAGGTGCTATTGTGGGTAGAGTTGGCTCTGTGGCAAACCCTTGCATCTGTATGGGGAACAGAACTGCTAAAAAGTACTTATGATCTCCTTTCATTAGTGGTGGGTAAGCACTATTATTCCCATTATACAGATGAGAAAACTGAAGCACATAGGTGTTGAGTAGATGACTCAGAGATATTGAGTAAATAGATCACAGTGATAGTTCCAATTTGCTCAGAACTGAGGGGTGTCCTGAGATACAGAACTTTCTGGGCTAAAACAGAGGCCATTCTAGGCAAACTGGAATGGTTGGTCACTCCAGTGTCTGATTTTAGAAACTCTATGCTCTTCACCTTTTGGTTCAGACTAAAATATTTAGCTTTCCCTAAAATATTAAGCCTGCCATATCCTCCTGTAACCCTCACACACCCACTACCTTACTTCTTATACTAGTTGAATGAGCTGACTGTGCTTACCGTTGCGTTTGCTGTGAGACTCTCGCTACAAATTGTCCATTTACCATCATTTCTGAGCCCCAGGAAATAGTAATGCTCACAATTCAGTGTTTCTGTGGTGTTCTGGGTCTCTAACCCTAGTGGATCTCCAGGCAGAGAATTGTTATTCTTCCTCCTTGGTGACCACTGTGTTGAGAAACTCAACAATTGCCCTGATTTCAAAGATGACAAGGCCTATGAAGAGGACAAAAGATAAAGAGGAAGAAATCCCTCCATCTAGATACTCTGTCTGATGCTTTAGTGATGGTTCCTGTTTAACTTCAAATCATCTGTCAGGGAATGCCTCTGCTTCTCTTGGCAATTTCTCTTAGCCGAGGAGGATCCGGATGGTGATGGCTCCTGGCACTTGCTGTTATTGGCCATGCTCATCTTAGCAAGGACTCCTCCCTTCAGGCTCCTCCCTTAGTTGATCCTGTTATCTGTGACAGCTTTGAGAGCTAGCAATTGCTTCTAGTAGCTTCTTTGGCTGATGGTAACAATCCTGCCATCAAGTTTTCTAAGATTTTGCTGAATCTTTTGCTTTTTTTATAGAAAGCCCTGTGCTTCCTCTATAGCTGATACCTGAGTTTGATCCTGAGTAGGTGCTACAGTTCTTATTAGATCCTCTAGTGAAAACCATGGTGCTTTGCCATGCTCTAAGGCAGTGTTTTCCACTGTGGGTGGAAATTATTATTATTATTATTACTGGGTCATAAATCAATGTAGTGGGTCAAGACCAATCATTTTGAAAAAGAAATGTAAAAGACTAGAGTAGAAAAATAGGAATCCATTGTATAGTGTGAGGATTAATATTGTTTTTAACATATTTATATCGTTATATATGTGTGTGTGCACACCTGCGCACACATATATATGTAAGTATGTACTTGTGATAAAAAAATGTATTCCTTGATGACTTAGATTGCAATTTGTAAAAAGCTTCTAGAAAGATTTTTATGCAGAGATGTTCTTCACACTTTTTATTTATTTATTTTTTAATTTATTTTATGGGGGAATTTTGGGGAACAGTGCGTTTATCCAGGACTCATCAGCTCCAAGTCAAGTCGTTTTCAATCTAGTTGTGGAGGGTGCAGCTCACTGGCCAATGTGGAAATTGAACAAGTGACCTTGGTGTTATGAGCACCGGGCTCTAACCACTGAGCCAACTGACTGCCCCCATCACACTGTTTCTTAAAGTGGTAAAACATTGCACTTAGCAAAAGCGTTTAGCATAGTCCCTGGCACACAGTAGAGCTCATACAGAGTAGGTGCTCAATAAATATTATTGACTATTATTGTTGCGGAGAGATTAAATGCATTCTGAAGCACCCACGTGATAGAATTTAAAGCAGTTACTAAAATCATTTCCAATAATTTTGTAAACATATGGGAAATGTTTATGATGTAATGTTAAGAGAAAATATGTTATATAAGCATTATATATAGTTGTATGTATGCATGTACGTAAAAGATTGCAAAAAAACCTGGAAAAGGTTAACTATGAGTGGTAGAAAATTCTTCATTACTCTTATTTTTTTCTACATTGAGCAAGACTTTTATAATTAAACTTTTAAAATTCATTTGGTATTGCATTAGATAAGTAAATTTATTCAAAACCACATGGTATCCTAGATTTAACTATCCCAGTGGTCCTTTTTTAGGGCCTCATGGCGACGAAAAGTTCCACTGACTCACCCTTGTTCAAGGAGAATCTGACACACAGTCTACAAAGGGATCTCTTAAGGGTATATTCACTTAGTCAGTAAAAATGTATTAAACTCCTTTGTTGGAGCCACTTAGCTAGGCTTAAGGGATTTAGAGATTAATGGAGCATAGTCTCTCTTCTAGGACTTCACAGTGTAATGGGGAAGAAAACCAGGAAGTAACTAATTCTTGTACTGTATAATAAGTGCTGAGGTAAAGATATGACACTGTGCTATGGGGATTGAATTCTGAGCTCATCACTCTCTTTTTGTATGGTCTTAAACTCCAGCAATTTAGGGGCTTGAAAGACATTCTAAGTTTCTCATCCCATGTTTCCCTGTTTGCCTAAGTCCTAGGGGAACCCTTGCAAATCAAGTCCCAGTAGCAAGTCCCAGTAGCAAATCTCGTTGAGCCTCTAGTAGAGCTGTTAACTCTAGGCAGTATAATGGAGTGGTTAGTAACAATTTTGGATTCAGCATTCAATGATGTAGCTTATAATTTCACCGCTCTGTGACCTATTCATCCGAGTGTCATTTTTCATACCTGTATTATATATAGGATAAGGATATCAACCTCTCATTATTATTGGGATCAAAGCACTTACCATGGTCCCTGGCACAGAGTAGGGCTCATTATGACAGTGTAATGGTGACACTATATCTTCTAATTGAGATTTAAACCTCTGCTGTAATTCGATTTGACAGTGTGGTTTGGTTTGAGACTTTGAAAGTTTTTCTTTTTTTTTTGCCTTTGTCTCCTCCCACCATACCGTAATGATTCTGTTTACTATACATTTACTATGCATACCAGTTTCAGTGGTTCTGTTTACTTCAGGCCCTGTGCAGGCCTGGATAGGTGACTAGGGAGAGTAGGTTTTTGCATCTGTATGGGATCCATATGGGATCCACTCCCGACCTTGAGGCAGGCCAACCTCTGGGAAACACTTTATCCTGGAGCTGCCTGGCCCACGTCCCTTTTTTTCTTTGTTCTGCCTCTCTTTGCATGCCTATAAGCCTTTTGGCGGTATTAACAGTGAGAAGGCCGCCTTTGTGACAACCCTTTGTGTCTTCCCTTAATGCTACATTTTGAAATAAACCCGCTTTTCTTTCCACTAACTTCGCCTCTGGAATTTTGGCTTTGGTGCGGTGGGTGGACCTTTTGCCTGGTAACAATAACAATTATAATTTTAGGTTCTGATGGTTTCAAATTGTTGTCAGGGCATGTGAAAGCTAAGTTGATGCTTCTCTTCTGAGCATTTATTATACAATACAGGCACCAAAAAAGTTCAAATTACTGTACTTTTTTAGTACAGCATATAAATTTTGCCTGAGAGGTTATGTAGATTATAAAAGATTGAAAATTGAGAAATATCTTAATTGAGAAATGGACAACTGGGCAAATCTTATATATATTTTAGGTAAGTCAGTAAATATTTTGGTAGAAGTTGACTATGATTGTTTGCTGGATGGACACCACTTCAAGAAGCAGCCATTTTGAAGGGTGACCAGTTAGCACAATTAGTAGAGAGTGGTGCTAATAACACCAAGGTTGCTGGTTTGATTCCCCGCAGGGGCCACTGTGAGCTGTGCCCTCCTTAAAATAAATAAGTAAATAAGTAAGTAAGTAAATAAATAAATAAAATTTAAAAAGACTTTATTCCAAGAATATAATTTAAAAAAAAAGAAAAAAGAAGAAGCAGCCATTTTGAGAAAGGAGGGGCCATTAGAGTAGATCACCAGTTCATTGTTTCCTTTGCTTCTCTTGGAAGATTCCATCTTCTGTCCCTTTGTCACAATTCATAGGCTCAGATCTGGGAAGATTAATGCTTGTACACCTCAAGCAAACAAACAAGTAAAATCATACAATAATAATTTTCCTGGAAACCTTGCATTTTGAAAAGAAAATGTTTCATTCTTTAAACAGGTATATGTCTATGACAGAATGCCTATTTTCCTCCTATTCCGATGCTGACTTATTTCCACAAGTATTTGTATTAATCAGGATCCTTTCAGTTGCTAGTGAAAAGTCTAGAGGTATTTCAGCTTCAGGCGCAACTTGATCTGAGGAACAAAATGATGCCATCAGGAAGCCATCTCTCTGGCTTTCCTAAACTCTTTTCCTTTGTGTTAACATCATCTCATGGCAAGCTTTCCTCAAGGGGTGGAGAAGATAAGATTGAACAACAGCTTCAGGCTTACAGTCCTCCAGTTTAGCAACTGCTGCTAAAAGTGGGTGATCTTTCCTGATAGCAAAAGTCTTTGGGCTGACTTTCATTAGCACAGATTAGTGTGGCCAAGTGTGCTTACCCAGGAAAGGGTAGGTGTTATCCTATCTGATTCCCAAATGAGCTTGGATGCTGGGCAGGCAAAAATAAAAGCAGACAAACAAAACACTTCCCCCACAACAAAAACAAAAACTAATGCTCACTACATTATTAACTCAATTCCTTTATTTGAAATAAGCATAGCATTTAAAATAATGACACTCATGAGTTACCTTTTCCTTTTCCGCCTCTACTCACTGACATATCTTTAATTGTTAATTCTATATGGCCCATTCCCATATCTCTACTCCATGCTGCACCTCTCTCCCTGACTCCAGAGCCAAATATCTCACCACTTGTTTAACATCTCCAGCTGAATGCTACACCCTTGTTTCACTCAAAAATGAATCTCTCTTTCTCTTTCAGACGCACATACATAGATATGCAAACATTTGAATGTGTGTGTGTGTGTGTGCATGTGTGAAAGAGACATCTTTCACATATTATGTGAATATTTAGTACTTTTAAAAGCACATTGTTAAACTGATAAGAACAGATACTACACAACATATTCACAGTGGCCAAGATATGGAAACAACTGAAGTGTTCTTGGATAGATGATTGGATAAAGGAGACGTGGTGCACATATACAATGGAATAATAGCCATAAGAAAAGATGAAATACTACCATTTGTGACAACATGGATGGATCTTGACAATATCATGCTAAGTGAAATAAGTCAGGTGGAAAAAGTCAAGAACCATATGATTTCAATCATACGTGGGATATAACACTGAAAGCAACAAACTAACAAGACAAACAAACAAAAACTCGTAGACACAGACAATAGTACAGTGGTTACCAGAGGGGACAGGGGGAGAGGTAGAAAAAGGTAAAATAGATCAAATATATGGTGACAGAAGGAGATTAGACTTAGAGTGGTGTGCACACAATGCAATATACAGATCATGTATTATAGAATTGTATACTTGAAACCTTTATAATTTTATTAAGCAATGTCACCCCAGTAAATTCAATAAAAAAGTACACTGTTGATATACAGCTATTTAGATGAAGCAACATTTTTGTATCAACTGATTCACTGGTAAAACAAAAACTTGACAAGCAACCTATGGGCCGGTCAATGTGACCCTTTCGCCAAAAAAAAAAAAAAAAAAAAAAAAAGAAATCAGGGGATCATTATGGTTCGGCACTAACAAGCAAGGAAACAACATGCTTTTCTGCTAGGTCTTAGTAAGAAAATCTATTACCTATTTCTAGACTTCTGTCTAAACTGAACATGCTACTGATTCCATTGATAGGAAGGTTATATGATGTCACCCTGACCCAAGCACTGGCACGTAAACCCGCTGGCAAACCACAGCTTGCCAGGCCCCACAGATGAGTCAGTTGGGATGGAAATGCCAATTAGACAGATGTATACTCCTTTTTTTATCCATCACGTTAAGGAGCTGTCATGACTGTAACAGTGTACATATTTAGGTTGGTGAGTTTTAAAATTTTAAATATGAAAACATCTTGCTTCCTGTGAATCTTCAAGAGTGTGGTTCTGATAAAGGAGATACCAAGCTGTAGACGTAAGAATAGGTGTTGAAATTGAAACTTTTGTTATGAGAGTCCTCTATAAAAATTGTAATTTTGAAGGGAATTATTTTGTAGCGTTTTTGTTTTTTAGTTTCTTAAAATGCAAACTGAAAGCATGTTTTTATAGGTTTGAAGCATTTTGATTTTTATTCTGTATTTTGTTAAACTCTTATCTAAAACTGAATATAGAATGAGGAGTCAATTTACAAAAATATGGGTATTTTTCTTGCTTTGGAAATAATATTGTCCATGGCCCAACTCATCATCTCCAACCAAGACCAATTTCTTGATTCTTTTCAAATCTTGATGATTTTTCAAATGTTGTTTGCCTCTGTTTCAACATAGTGGTTTAACATTGATCATGCTTTTGTTTATGAGTGTGTGATATGAGAATTAATCGTGTTTGGGCTTCAAATGTAAGATATTCACCTCTTAGTGTTTCATTTTTTCCTTTCATAATTTTCATATTTAGGAAAATTTTGGCAAGAATATATCTGGTAATAGTATAACTTCAAGGGCTTTTGAGCTCCTAAGGATAGTGGGGGAGAGAGGGAATGAGGAAAAATTGTTGCTTATAATCCTGGTTTGAGTTTGGGGAGGAAAAAAAATTTAATGAAGAATAATTTGAGTCCACGGGAAGAACCCTAGAAAGTGAAAATAGCATACTTTTAGAAGAAAATGTTTCTACTACTTTTGTTTCAAGAGGTCCTTCCAAGAATCAGGTAAAAAAAACAATTTATATGTGTCGTTATAAATCTATAGTTCTAGTAGTATTATAGTAAGAGAGTAGTTTCCCTTTTGTAATGGTTTTTAATATTGGTCTATTACATTCTCTAAGCACTTTCTTTGCAATGGTTTCATTTATTCCTTAGCTCTTTGGGCCATCAAAGGTTCGTGCTTGGCTATAAACCATGGTACTTAAATGTGCACTGAGGCCTCATCTTAGTCTCCCATCTACATTTTCTATGTGTCGTCAACTCTCAGCCTCTCTCTAATTTATAAGCCTTTTTGCCTAGTATGACTATTGCCACCGCTACCACAGAATTTTGCTGATGTTGGAAAGTCACCCTTGTTAGATCAGAAAAAGACATAGCTTGAATTTCTGATAGTTCAGGTAGACTTCGTCTCAATGTGATTTTACTTAAAGTGTTTGATAAAAAATGTGGGTTACAAAAAAGGACACAGTTTTAAGTTCAAGGAAGACCTGTTTGCATGAGTTTCTCATGAAGAATTTGACAGCATCAGCCCCAAACAACTTTATGGGCATTCAAGGAGGTGGTGACAAAACAGTTAAGTGCCCTCCTGTCCATAAGCTGAGTAACTGGCACAATATTTTTCCAGGCTGAAGGTTTTTTTCGCACCTGTTCACAGGATTTCACAAGGTCAATCAGTAGAGTGTCTGGTGGCCCATTTCACTACCATGCTTAGGTGGCTTTGCATTTTGGTTCTAATTGTCATGTGTTGCTCAGTCTCTCATTATGTCATAGTTACAAAAATACAAATTTTCCAAGTGGTCTCCTTGCCTTCCAACTGGCCCTAATCAAATCTATGGTTTGCATGGCTGACTAAGTTATCTTTTAAAAAACATTCATTCACTAATGCAATCATTCACTATTCACTTAACTTTATAGAGCACCTATGATGTGAAGGCTCTTGTGACAAGTCTAGTGAGGGAAACAGACTTATATACAGAACACAACGCAATGTGATACGTGTTCTATCTCCTTACAGCTTCTTCATGCTTCTCCATTGTTAATAAGAACAAAAGTTTAAGACTTTCCCTAAAATGAAAGATCTTTCACAGTTTAAGTCCACTCTGTTGACACAGCATTGTCTCCAGGCCCTTCTCCTATGTGAACCCTATGGGTCAACTTCCTACAATGTGCTGATGTTGCTGGGACCTGCACAAATGTAGCTCAAGTGTCATTATTTCCGATTTGACTCTGACTTCATAACTCCAAAGCAGTTAGTCATTCACTCGTTTGGGGCCCATGGAAATTTTTATATATGTCTTTTTTCTCATGGCTCATAAAATACTTTATTTCATTATAATATCTACTAAATTGTGACATTCTTGAAGACAAGGAGTATATTTTATGGCTTTTATTTTCCTGATGTTTAGTTCAATGACTGGCACACACATAATGCACAATGTATTTTTTTGAATGCATAAATGAATGAAAGAGTGAATGAACTATGAAGCCAGCTTTCTGAGTTACCACTGGATTTGTTTTATGACGAACGCTGTTGAAATACTCTGTTCTGTTAAGCAATTATCTCGTGGTAGAACACCTGGTGGAAATATATAACTATGTTGGCCAACAACTCAAAGTGATTAGTGAAACCAATTTACTGCAATTAGAAGGAGGACCACACTTCAAAGAATTTAAAAGGTGCATTGATTATACACCTGTACAACATAAAAGATGTTATGACTACTGTAATAATCATGAAAGCATATCATTCTTTCACTAATTAGTTAAATAGGCCACTGACATTGATATTTTATAAAAATAAAGTCAGATAAAAGCAACAGGTTAAAAAGCAGGCTACAGGAAGGAGATTTGAGAAGAATCACCAGACAGAATTTTTTGAAGAAGACAGTGTAATTCCACATACATATCCACTCACATCAATATAATCATTTTCATGTCTTTAGGACATTTTTAGAGTTAACATAAGAAGCTGGGTTAGAGAAGGTCAAATTACATGGGAAGCAATGTGCATACAGTTTCATTTTGGAGCAGAATCTCCATCAGTGTATACAGTGGTTAAGAGACTAGGTCTGAAGGCAGGTTGCCTTGGTATGAGTCCCAGGTCCACCTACTCCTAGCTATGTAATATTAGGAAACTCACACATTCTCTCTGTTTTTCAGTTGCCTTATCTATAAAATGATGACAATAATGCCTATCTCAAAGGATTGTTGAGAGAATGTAAAATGGTAACCTCTCAAAAACATGAACTTGTATTACTATTCACCAATTTCCTCTTTGGGATTTTATCATTTCCTATCTTTACCATTTTGTAGCATATGTTCTCACTGGCACTTGGTTCTTCCATATGTTTTCTACATTGTGTATTTTTCATATGTTCCTATAAAGTTGCTACGTTGAAGCAACTGGTAATTTTGTTTTATCTATGAACTGGTAATGGTCATTGGTGGATGCAAGAGAAACAGCAGATTCATTGGTAACCAAGGTCACAAAAGGATTGCGTCCTTTTCCTTTTATTGTTTGCTATGTATTGCTCAGAAATCCTTTATGTTGCCTACCAAAGCTGTGAATCAGTTATTATCACTGAATTTAAGGCTAAAATAAGCACATTTAATTGTGGCTGAGTTAACAAAAGCTAAGTGCTGAGAAAAATTATTTAAAGTTTTCCTGTAATGATGATTATATTCCTGGGCCTCATAATTAGGATGTGATACAATAATTGTTATACTGCTTAGAGCTATATCCGGCTTTGGTTTGACAATCAGAGCCAAACACATAGCAATCTTCCTTTAAATATGTGAAAGGACTATTCAGTTGAATGATTCACTGCGATATTTCAAATAATTTCTTTTATGATCAAATTTGAAAAATAATTACCAAGATAGTAAAGTGTTGATAAAAATGAAATAAATTGATGAATACCAACAAAATAAGGCATTAAACATATTAGAAAATATAAATTAAGATTTTTGGATCTTAATATAAATATTAACTAAATATTTTGATTTCAATTACTAAAATGTGGACGAGGCATTATGAGTATGTTAGACAGTTTTATTCCATTTTAGATGGGCTATTTATACCCATTTTTAAATGGGCTGTTTATGCAAACTTAGCCAAAAAAAAAAAATCAGGGTAACTGATTCTAATGTGTTGTTAACTAGCCACATTTCAAAATTATTTTCTATACTAACCCCTAACTGAAGATGTTTAAGGACTTCCTACTTGAGAATTCCATAAGAGAGTATGACTGGAAGGAAAGACAAGGAAAGACACATAGTGTCGTCTATTTGTAGGAATCAAGAATAAAAATGTGCTTCAAATGGAAATATTAAGCATCATCATGGTGACTGCTTCTTTGACTAACAGAGATCATCATAAACCAAAAGCTATGTCACCTGTGCCTTGGGCAAAATTATTGTTTTATAAAACTTAATATAAAAATCAATGAATGAATGAAAAATAAATGGATAAATTTTAGGAACTAAGTTTTGATGTGATTAACGTCTACGTGTAGCTCTATGGTTCCCTATTGAGCAGGTCTCACTAAGAAATCAATTAGGGAAGAGTTTCAGGAAAAGATGAAAAATTGAACATGTGCATCAACATTTAGTCCCTATATCTCCACTCAATAATAATAATAATGGATTTTTAAGGCTATATGAGTTAGCTTTTGCTGCATAACAAAAATACCACATAATATACCACGTAATATAGTGGCTTAAAATAACAACCATTTATTTAGTTCATGATTCTGTGGATCAGCAGTGTGAGCTGGGCTCAGATAGCTGATTAATCTCGTCTCAGCAGAACTCCTTCATGTACCTTCAGGTAGCTGCAGATAAAGTTCAACTTTGCTGATCTTGACTGGGCTCCTCCATCTCTGGGGCCTTTATTGGAATCAGTGGGCTGACTCAGGTTACCATCTTCCATCAGGCCAGACAGGGCTTGTTCACATAGAAAAGAAAGTGAGTGGAAGTGTATAAGGTCTCCTGAGGTCTACCCTCAGATCGGACACATTGTCACTTCTGCCTCATTCTATTGGACCAAGCAAGATACAGACCTGTCCAGATTTAGTGGATGGGAACATCGGCTCCTTCTCCTAAGGAGGAGATTCAAATTTACATTGTAAGAGAGTGAGTATGAGGAAAGGAATAATTAGAACTATTTCAGTAGTCAATTGACCACAAAGGTACAAGCCTACAAGGACAAAAAAGAACAAAAGAGAAAATAATGGTAATGAAATTTTAAAAGCTAGAGAGGAAATACATGAGTGGCAATTGACTTAAAGACACTTGAGAAAGCTGAATTTTAATCTGGCTGTGGAGAAAGCCAAGAAACAACTCCAAGTACTAATCCAGAAATCTTCCAAAGTCTTAGGAATTGGTATATCTGACATATATATATACTAGGTAGGCACTTATAGAAGCGGGGTGTGGGGAGGTGGTGAAGGTGAAAATAAAAACAGGAGGATTCCTTGAAATTGTCTTTAAGAAGTACTGTAGTTAGACCCTCAAAACCTATTACCAGTCTTTTTAGTTATCATCTACCACCCCCTTTACATCCTGTCACAGAGAAAAGCAGAAGTTTAGTTTATGAAGAGGATAAAACCTAGGGTCTCTGGACTTGTTGATACCCTAGGCACAACTAAGGATTGAAATGCTGTGGTAGGCAAAATAATGGCCCCCAAAGATGACCACATCCTAATCCCAGAATTCATATTAAGTTACATGGCAAAAGGGACTTACGGTTGCAGGTGGAATTAAGGTTGCTAATTAGCGGACCTTGATATGGGAGATTATCCTGGATGATCTGGGTCAGCCCAGTATAACCCCAATGGTCCTTAAAAATGGAAGAGGGAGGCAGAAGAGGGACGTAAGAGAGATGGCAGCATGAGAAGGACTTGATTGCTGCTTTGGCTTTGAAGATGGAGGAAGAAGGCACGAGCCAAAGAGAGTGGGTGGCCTCTAGAAGCTGGAAAGGGCAGCGAAATAGATTCTCCCTAGAGGCTCCAAAAAGGAACCCACCCCAGCTGACACCTTGATTTATTCCAGTGAAACCTTTACAGAGTCTGAACTATAGAACTGTAAGGTAATAAATTTTTATTGTGTTAAGCCACTCAGTGTGTGGCAATTTGTTAGATTAGCAATAGGAAATGAACACAGGGACTTACTGAGAACAGAAAGACTGAGTAAATATTTGCATACTCAATGCTGAGACTCCAATCATTCTTGGTTGACATGGTTTCTAGAATACTGGCAGCAAGGCCATTACCCTTTATGCAGGAGCCTGGAAGAGTCTTCTCTGGGGAACCTCATCAGTCCAGACAGATTACTTAAAAACACTGACATCTGGGATTGACCAATAAAATGGTTTAGTCAGATCGTTCTACAGTAAAGCCCAGAGTTGACAAGTGCCACCATGTACTCAAGCCGACTA